>NW_026725432.1:0-63342 GCF_029784015.1 Lycium ferocissimum
AGAATGCATCCCGTGCAAGATAACCTCTTGACCATAAATCTAATCGGGGATCTCCTCGTGTCTTATCATAAGTACACATCACAATTCCAACCTAAATCATTATCCTTTCCTTTTTTTTCGGTGATAAGTGACATAATAAGAGAGAGATGAATGCATCGCAAAACACAACGTAGTAAATAGGGCGACAAGCCCAACATATCACATATGGCGACAAGCTCAATCACGATAACAAGGCAACTAGCCCACATAGTCAACAATAATACCAACCTAAAAGTATCCATCCCAACTTCATACCCGTAGACCTAACATGCTTTCCCCGTCAATAAATAACTCCTACATATGTTTCACTAAATGGAGTCTAACCGAAACGTTAGCCGTAGCCTACCTCGATGCCGAGCTGGTGCCACGAACCGTCAAACGCGAGCCTTGCCCTCCCGAAGAGCCTCAGAATACTAAAAGTCTAGTCATTAGCAAAATCTAAGTTAGAAACTGAGATTAACGATAGCTATATTGCTATACATTCGTTCAAATTGAAAATCAACTTTAGAAAAGGGGGAAATCGAACCCACAAGGGTACAACGGGAATTTCAAGAGCGAAAATGGTAATCTAACGTTCTAGAAGTTAAATTCTACTCTCCAATTTCTAATTAGGCTCAATTAGTGATCAATTTCATCATTCAAAAGAAAACCCCCAATTTAGGCATAAACCCTAGTTTTTCATAATCAATTATTTAACCCAAATTAGAGATTCAAGCTTATTATCTACTAATCCACAAGATTCCATGATTAGAATAGCAAGATTCATCAATTAAACTCATATTCATAGCCTAAGATTCAAATATCAAACTTAAGGTTAAAACTCATCTTCTCCAACTAGCCTCACTAGATTCCACCATAGATTCTAGCTTTAGGAAGGTAAATAAATAAACATAAACAAAGTGAAGGAAACTTACCACAAGATGAAACAACTCTGAATACTCTTCAAATCACCCTTGAGTCACTTAGAGAATTAATTTTGGGAATGGGAAAAGATTGGTTCGAAATAGGACATTTAATGCTTCTGATTCAACGATGTCTGCTCCAGGAGATTATGTTCCGCTTTCGCGATCTCGCCTCGACGGAGAAACATCTACTGAGGTGAATCTCATTAAAATGCTTGGGATTCGCACCTGCGGGCCTTGCCCCGCTAAGGCGCAAACAGTCTTGCTGGGGCGAGACACCAGAAACCAGAAGAATTCTAGTTTTCACCAAGTTTCACCCCAAATCCTGACATCCATCCGAGGCCTTCCGGATACAAACCAGACATCCAACCATAAGTAAAAACATGCTACGGACTCACTCGTTGCCTCAGAATTCCCAACGGATTTGGCCGGGTCAAACCCCAAACGTCAACATTGACCTTTCCAACCCTTTGGTACAAAACGCTCCTGAATGCCTCAGGAACCGAAGACGAATGCCCCACAAAGTCATAATCTACCCTACGGATCTCACATAATCGATGGATTATCGAAAAAGGTCCGTTTACCCAAAAGTCAACTACTCGTCAAAGGTTTTTCACTTTAAGGCTTTAATTCTTATAAATCACAATAAAACTCACCCGACTACCTCGAGAATCATGTCGTCCATCCCGGCAGGTCAAAATTATTCTAACAGGGCTCGGGGAAGGGTAAATGGGTCAAAAGGGCAATAACGACCAAACAGATCGTTACATTAGATACCAATCAAGCAATCGTTCATCCTCGAACGGAGCAGAAAGAAGGGTATGAAAATCGATTAGATCCCAAAGAATTCTCCATCACAAAACCTGATGACAGTCTCCACAAGCAAGAAATACGTTGATAATACCGCTTGTTCACTTCATCAATCAAAACTTCCTTTAACTTAGCTCAAATACAGTTTTGCAGATTCGAAATTTCTTTCACAACCAATCCCCATATATAAGAACTTTCTCCGCTTGAATTCTCTGATTTGATATAGCCACAAACTATAGCCCACCCTGAATCGGTAGATTATTCTGATTCCCCTAACCTTTCTTTCACACCATTAAAGCTATCCTTCGCACCACGATTTCTTAGAAACATACAGACACACACCATAAGCCCGATCACGACTCTTGCTTGAAAGAACTCTTGTTTTATCTGAGAAAACTCTAAGCCATTCTATCAACACGGATCTTACCCCTATCCGATTGCACTAGCTCCAAGTTTGCTAGTTCCGTAACCCGGTGTTGAAACAACTTAACCAAAATCGTAGATCAAACCTTCTCAAATCCTCAATCACCATCTTGTCTACATACCTATTGATTACCTTCTACCGAGCGTCCAAACCCATAGAAAACCATCTAATCACTCTAAAGATTTCCCATATCCATTTGTACCTCTTTAAACCATCACTAAGTACTGTCGTAAACCATTATACTATCTCAAATAGCTGCCCTCGGTAAGACATCACCAAGTCCACTCATAACCCTCAATAAAGCTCGGTAAAACCTGTCATACCTCAACTCTGAAATGAAGTCCATCGAACCTGCAAAGGTGATCTACTAGAACGACCATAAATGCTACTGGTATCATAAACATAGGCCACCCGCTCAAATTAAACAATTCTGATCCGAAAAAATGCACAACTCCCCGAATATCACCAATGGTCACACAGGCCCTGACTCCAACCTTCTCGGAGCAAAACACCAACCTATCACACACTTGTGGAGACTAATTCTAATCCTTTTCTCGTGAATAATCAACCATGTTCGTCACCCTCGACTCCAAAAGATGAGTTCTATCCAAGTTGTCAACTTAGTACCAAAGAACTATACCTTATGATCGCAATCTTCATGTTTCTCAAACTTCACTCGATACACAAATCTGATAGACCCCATGAACTCTAAATACATCAAAATTTGTTTGTGCTTCTCCTAAACTTACTCACGATTCCGAACGTTTGAGCGCAAAACCCGCGGCCTTATTTAGTACACCTTTAACCACCGAATCCTCATTTGTGACACCTTGATATGCCCATAACAATTTCGAAAGTATCAAATCTTGCAACCTCCACTCTAACCCCTACGCAAATACTTCCAAGTCGTTAATATCCAAAAATGCTCACTCAAGCTATCCAGTTAATAATACTTACAACATAATACACTACCACGAATACGGTCTCATTTTGAAAATATAACTCTAGCCTTCAAATTATAAAGATTCCCAAAATTCCTTTCCATTAAACCACACTAGCTCATCCATTGAATAGTGCTACAAAATTACCCAACTGGGTACCACACAAGCCACTTCCCATAAGCCTTAACATGTCGATTACCTGAAATTTTCTTCTCAATAGTCGCTGATCACGAAACCTCACGGAACTTCATTATATCACTTAGTCCATTTCTGTAGACTTCCTTCTTTAAGAGTACTCAACAATCACACCTCATCTGAAAGATGTAAGACAACAACACCACAATTTATATTGACCCGAGTAATCCCGAAGATGTACCTTATTCCTACCGATTTTCAATCAACTATACCTTATCTTGAACCTTTAATTCCTCAATTTCAATCAGACCACATTCACCGCCACCGTCTGGCCATCACTCGAACACACTCAATAGTATACCGCATAATCATAAGTCTTGCAAACTATTCGAGTCAATCCTGGAGGTAGTAGTATGCCGCACACCCTACACCCTAGAGTTCCCTTACCTCCTCAACTCCAAAACGATTACTTTCTAAATCCAGTAGCATCATCTACACGTCCTACTAACGTCATGTATCTCCACCGGGGTGCCACGCTCCAAATTCCCTTAACTCAACTTCTGAAATGTTCTCCGCAACTTGAATTAGTTCGAACCCATAATTGATTTACCACTTCAAACATCCTTATTGACCAACCCCTCGCTAAAATATCCTTAACGATGTTAGCCGCGAAGAACCACCTCTAAGCATTCGCACGATTATCCCTTTTATTTGATCAACTCAACCGACTAATAACACCAGTAGTAGCAGGATCTGGCCAAATCTTACACAACAGATACAAGGCTCTCAACCTAGTCCAATAGTTGATGCAACACCCGATAGCCCTCTGAGTACTAAACTTTACACTGGCTCAACCACAACATTAGTCTCAAATCAACTACCTTTTGTTTCAAATGACCCCCTTTTATCCTTACCTCGAAAACACTAATCGACTCAATGATCACACCCTTTACCGAATGATATAATATAATACTACCGCAACCCAAACATGATTCAAGTACCCATATTACTTCACCTCGAGTCTTACGAACCTTAATCCCTTGCACCCGATAGTAAGATACCTTATCACAATCCTTCAGTTCCCATATCTCATCCAAATCACTTTATCACTAACAACCAACAATCACTCAAATCTACTTGAACTTTAACTAGAAATCTCTCTAAGCCAAACGCAACACATAAACAATATCCATATTTCTTCTCCGATTCAGGTGCAACAACCGATAACTCTATACGGTACAACGACCGATAACTCTTTAAGTAATTAAATCATCTCGCTCGCACATCGTTGGAGTCATTTCTCTAAGTCGGTCACATTTCTAAAACTCAGTCAAACTTACCGATCAATCCATGTTCCCTTAGCATTCACTTCATAAACATAGCAGTCCCACAACATCAACGAGCTCATAGTCCAGAATAACTCCTTAGCACCATATCCTCGAGATATCAAGTAAACCTGCAAACAGGGCCATTACTAAAAGACCACACCTATCCATTTCCACAAGATCCAATCATCCATATTAACTATAGCCCGGACAAGCACGTCCACCGCATGTGCTCGGCCTATAACTGAGAATGGTTCGTTCGAATTCCTTTCATTATATCCTTGTTCCATAGATTAACTGAAGACTTTTCACACGCACCCCGATATTAAATCTTGCTTCCTTACACTTACCACAAAAGTCCTTTTCCTGTCCTTATCCAACAATTCTCTTCATTATCTTAACGTGGTCACTATCCTCTTGTCAAAACCGACAATCCTTCCCAAGTTACACTTATGCCACAACATATCAGATGAACTTAGCGATGCTAAAACTTTATCATACTAACCATACCTCGAGCAAATCATTTTGGTGGAACCATAACTTTACTCCCTCGATTTCCGAGCAACCCACTGTTGAAGACATAGAGATCACGCAGTCCTATGTATTATCACTCCACCTTCCCATACCGAACTAGAGACTCACAATCATAGCTAGAACCGAACTTGGTCACGCGTACATGTCATAGCGTTGCATCTCATACGATACCATGCCAAGTCATAACGAAACCGTTTGCATAAGAATTTAAGGATGAGTTCCCACCATCCGTGAGAGAATAAGAAAAAAAATTAAATACCAATTTGAATGAAGTAGCACGAAAGGAATGGAAGAATTGGAAGTTTCCTAAATATCCTATAGCCTCTCGCAGATAAGTACGGAGCTCATCGTATCAATTCGCAAGACTCTACTAGATAGGCTCTTGTACTTGTAAGATAGGTAACCTAGGGCTCTGATACCAACTTTAGCACGCCCCAACTCATGGATCGAGCGAGCACCCACACTAACCCCCCTGGTGGGCGAATCCTTCCCTTACTTTACCAATTTTAGAATTAATAATACGAAAGATTAAATCGCGCAAGCAGTCTCAATATCATAAATAACTAAGTGCGGAAACTACAAACGACACCCCAAGGATCTGGTCAAGTCATAGTACAAGAGCCACTACACAAGTACATAAGTCTAAATAATGGAGAGTACATAAGGTTCTAAAATATTGTCTGAAATAGAAAGACACATATACCGAGAGAGATAGATCTTAAGGAGGCGGTTTAGAACAATGCTCACCATAGAAACTCGAATATGATGCCTCGAAATCACTCACGAGGTCCTGACGTAGATCCTGTAATGAACTCCACACTCAGAAAAGAGTACAATAAGGTAGTATCAGTACAAACACAATGTACTGGTAGATATCATAAGTTGACAACAATTAGTTTACATATATTTAGAAAGAAATCGACAAGCAGACATATAAGCAGTCAAATGCAGTCACTAAACATATTCAAGCAAACTCACAGTAATAGGAACCCCAATAGATCTCAATAACCCGTATGTCATAGCCTAGCAGAAATTCTCTAATCCTCGAGTTTGTCAAGTCTCTAAGTAAACACCTTACAAGAAAGCATCAACTCAATGAATTACCAACCAAGAAATCAATACGGAATCGTACTATGCAATGATATAAATGAAAATAACAGAATCAATGATATGAGTGGATGCAATATGAATGCATGTGCAATGCAATGCAATGCACTGGCCAACTGTCTAATACCGTACACACATGCTACGGACGGAAATACTCCGCGCCTCGATAGTCATGACCCATGGGTGACCCACGAAGTTCATGTACCAGTCACTCCTCACACAGCCTAGAGGTGACTTCCACAATACTATCCACTCCGCACACAACCCAAATGTGACTTTCGTCTTTCACTTTCTTATCATGCGTTTCCGTAATCTTTTTCCATCGGAACCATATCACATTATCATGAGAAATGCAGGATGAAATGCATGCATGAATGTCGAATTCAACAATAATCATGGGGGTCACTAACCATAACAACATCCGTAAATCAACTACCAATACACACCTATCCCCAAATTTGTGCAATGCCATATCCGAAACAATTTCCCTTCGAACCACATAGGTAACATCAAAAAATATATGCATGACATGCCATATGAAATGTGTATGTAGCAAACACCACAATAAGAAGCCTCGGATGTTTCAATTCCTCTCTTATCATCATTAGTATCAAGTCACGGATAAAAAAAATGTATCGGATAAAATGAGAATGCATGCAGTGCAAGATAACCTCATTGATCGTAAATCATAATCGGGATCTCACTCATGTCTTATCATAAGTACACATCACAATTCCAACCTTAATCATTATCCTTTATTTTTTTCGGTGATAAGTAACATAATGAGAGAGAGATGAATGCATCGCATAACACAACATAGTAAATAGGGTGACAAGCCCAACATATCACATATGGCAAAAGGCCCAATCACGATAACAAGGCAATAAGCCCACATAGTCAACAACAATACCAACATAAAAGTATCCATCCCAACTTCATACCCGAAGGCCTAACATGCTTTACCCATCAATAACTATTACACCCTTCGTGTTCGTAGTGGTAGAACCTATGGTTTCCTAGTCGGGTATGCCCTTGGAATAGAGAACCGAGCCAGAGTTTAGAGGTAGAAAATATCTTACCCCGTGTACAAGGGTACCAGCAGATATTCCTGGCAATTTATAGAGTTAAAAGTTGAACGAATAGAATTGACGTGATCGGAACTGAACCAGAAAAACCTACAGGACACCAGTCATCGTCGACGGGTCGTCGACATGTTCGATGGACCGTCGACGTGCAGCGTCGATGGGATCTTGCAGCCATGCATCTGCAGGTGCAGGTTGACGGGTAAGTCGACGGACCGTCGACATGTCGACCGGTCGTCGACCCACTCGTCGAACCGGACCACTGTAGCTTTTTTGGCTTCCAAGTATAAATAGGTAGTCCACGACCCTATTTGATATTTTCCGCCTTCCAAAAATCAAAAAACCCTAATATATTATCTCTCAATATTTTCCATCATATTAGTGAAGATTTTCCCAAGACCGGACCCGTGGCTTGAGATGGTGAAGAAAGAAGGTTGCTTAGGGTTCTTCAAGTAGTGGAGTTTAGGGAGTTGAAGTTAAAGTGATTCTTGGGATTCTTGACCCCTCAAGGTATGTAAATGATTTCTACCCTTATATTTAAGTTGGTTATCAAGAGTTTAGTGATGTTAAGTGAAGAGAAGGTAATTGTGGAAGTGTAAGTTGATGAAGGGCAATGTAGTGATATAGGGTTGTTTTAAGAGATGATTAGAAACGGGTTTACGTATATATATATATATATATATATATATATATATATATATATATATATATATATATATATATATATATATATATATGTGTGTGTGTGTGTGTGTGTGTGTGTGTGTGTGTGTTGTCATTGTTGATGTGAGTATTGTAGTTGATGTGGGATCGAATGAGAAGTTGGAGAGTTGTAAGCTTACAAGGAAATTATTGTCTATAGTTCGTTGAGCTTTATGCGCATTTGAGGATGGCTAGTAAGCGAAGTAAATAGCTAATTACGCCCTATGTTATCTTAATTGTAGACTTACAAGTTCAAGAGGTAGAAGTTAGGTGATTGCATATACTTCAAGGTATGATAAGACTAACCTTTCCTTCTTTTGGCTTGATCCTATGATATGATCCAACAAGCGAGTAAGTGAGATTACATATTACTCTACTCTTAGAAGTATTAGGAGTACTTCAGTCTTTGATGCTCATGTACCCCATTTATGAGAAATCCTTCGGTTCATGGGTCCAGTCTTATGTAGCCAGTCCTGTGTATACAGTTTATTCATGCATTACATTTATTATATATTATGTATATTGACCCGTGACTAGAAGGCGTTTATATACGCACACATATCAGGCGTTATACACGCGAATATTAGACATATGCAAAGTATGAGAAGAGATACAGGTGTTATATACGCATTACTACTATGATGATGATATTTATTATGGCCACAGAGGAGCCAATATGATATGACGAGATGCCATAGAGGCTTACAGGCGTTACATACGCACATACATCAGGCGTTATATACGCACTCATATAGATACACGTTCATCATTGATAGGTATGAGCATTCATATTATGTGCCCATAGAGGCATTATCAGTTACGCAGATTTATGCAGGTTTAGGCAGATACTAGTTCATACAAGTACATGCAGTCAGTCATTTCAGTTTATGAGTTCGGATTTTATCCATGATTCTCATGTATATTTATGTATATGTTGTCCTTATGCCTTACATACTTGGTACATTATCCGTACTGACTCCTCATTGCTCGGTGCATTCGTGCCCCGCGGTACGGGGGAGAACGAACGGGTGGTCGGCTCGGTAGGATCTCTAGATTTAGCGGTAGTCGATCTGTTTCAGGTTCGATCCGGAGCTACGGTCGGTTTGGTATGCCCTTTTTGAGATGTGTATGCATAAGGGTATGATAGGGCGCTGTCCCGTCCTTTCTACAGCTTTCATTCTAGTAGAGGTCAGTAGACAGTTGTATGTAGTAGTCAGATGATGTAGCCTTATTGGCTTCTATTCTTTTGTGTATAGTATATGTAGCCGGCCTAGGCTTGCACCTTTACATTCTTCCGTATGTTGTGTATATATATACGGATTGTACGAGTTACGATGTTTCCTTTTATGAGATTAGTTTGTGCCGCCTTTGATGTTCAGTATGTCTCAGATAAGTATTTAGGGTGTTTGGTCGCTCACGGCTCATCGGTTTGGGTCGTGACAATAACTAACTCCTAAATATGCTTCCCTAAATGAAGTCTAACCGAAAGGTAAGCCGTAACCTATCTCGATGTCGAGTTGGTGCCATAAACCGTCAAACGTGAGCCCTTTCTTTTTGAAGAGCCGTGAAATACTCAAAGTCTAATCATTATCAAAATCTAAGTTATAAAATGAGATTAACGATACCTATATTGCCCTACATTCATTCAAATCGAAAATCAACTTTAGAAAGGGGGAAATTAAATCGGACCCACAAGGGTAAAATGGGAATTTCAAGTTTGGAAATGATTATACAACGTTCTAGAAGTTCAATTTTAATCTCCAACGGCTAATTAGGATCAATTTCATCATTCAAAAGAAAACCCCCATATAGGCATAATTCTAGTTTTCTATAATCAATTCTTTAACCCAAATTAGAGATTCAGGCTTATTATCTACTAATCCACAAGATTGCATGATTAGAATAGCAAGATTCATCCATTAAACTCAGATTCATAGCCTAAGATTCAAATATCTAACTTAAGGTCAAAACTCGTCTCCTCGACTAGCCTCGCTGGATTCCACCATAGATTACAGCTTTAGGAAGGTAAATAAACATGAACAAGGTGAAGGAAACTTATCCCAAGATGAAACAACTCTGGAAGCTCTTCAATTCACTCTTGATCCACTTAGAGAATTAATTTTAGGAATGGGAAAAGAGTGGTTCGAAATGGGACATTTAGTGCTTCTGATTCAGCGATGTCCGCTCTAGTGGATTCTGTTTTGCTTTCGCGATCTCGCCTTGGCGGAGAAATATCCGCTCAGGCTAGTCTCATTAAAATGCCAGGGATTCACGCTTGTAGGCCAGGACCCACCAAGGCTCAAACAGTCTCGCTGGGGCAAGACATTAGAAACCAGCAAAATTTTGGTTTTCACCAAGTTTCACCCCAAATTCCGACATCTATCCGAGGCCTTTCGGATACAAAAAAGATATGCAACCATAAGTAAAAACATGCTACGGACTCACTCGTGGCCTCAAAATTTCCAACGGAGGTCTATTTGACCGGTTCAACCCCTAAACGGCCAAAACCAACTTTCCAACCATTGGTATAAAATGCTCCCGAATGACTCGGGAACCAAACTGAATGCCCCACCAAGTCATAATTGACCCTCCGAACCTCACGAAGTTGGCAGATTATCGAAAAAGGTCTGTTTACCTAAAAGTCAACTATTGGTCAAAGGTTTTTTAGTTTAAGGCTCTAATTCTCATAAATCACAATAAAACTCACTCGATTACCTCGAGAATAGTGTCACCCATCCCCGCGGGTAAAAATCATACTAACAGGGCCCAGAGAATGGTCAACGGGTGCAAATGGGTCAAAAGGGTAATAACGATAAAACGGGTCGTTACAATATCACAAAACAAATGCGAATGTGCACACAGCAATAAATACAAGAAATATCATTTAAAATAGTGTTTCATAAACATTCGTTGTTACAACGAAATTTTACATAGTGAAACTAAGTCCATTGTGACCGCATGATCCTTAAATTTCTGGTAGTTAAAGGATCAGCTAACATTAGTTCGGTGCTAACGTGTATAATGACCACTTTCTTATCTTTAACATGTTCTCTTATGGCTAGATACTTGATGTCGATATGCGTTACGCCTCTCATTTTCATCGTAGGAGAACTTATGGTTTCCTAGTTAGGTATGCCATTGGAATAGAGACCCGTGCCTGAGTTTTGGAGACAACAAGTGTCTTACCCCATGTACAAAGGTACCAGCTGGTATTCCTGGTGATTTATAGGATTAGAAGTTGAACAAACCGAATCGGTGCCCAGGCGATTCGGAAAAATCTGCGGAACACCGGTCATCGTCGATGGCCCGTCAACATGTCGACGGACCATCGTTGTGCGGCGTCGTTATGTTTCCGCAGCCTTGAATCTACAGGCGCAGGTCGACAAAGTAAGTCGACGGACCGTCGATACCTCATCGAGCCGCACCGGCATTTGGAACGTTTTAGTTCAGTATAAATATATGATCCCGGACTTTATTTCTCATTTTTTCTCTTCCAGTCAGAGAAAACCCTAGTAGCTATTCCCAACCTTTTCTATCATTATAGTGGAGATTTGGTAAGGTCCGAGCCCTGTAAACCTGAGCTTGTGAAGAAGAAGGTTGTTCTAGGGTTTCTTCAAAGTTGTGAAGCTTAGAAAGTTGGAGTTGAATTTGATCCTTAGAATCTTAGACCTCTCAAGGTATGTAAATGATATCTACCCTTTTATTTAAGTTAATTATCAAGAGTTTTAGTGGTTTTAAGTGAAGAGAGGATACTTATGGAAGTGGTAAATGGATGAAGGGTAAGATAGTGATTTGGGGCTATTTAAGAGATGACTGGAAATGGTTAGTGAACGAGGTAAATAGTCTAATTGAGGCCTACGTTATCTTGATTGTCGACTTACAAGTTCGAGGAGTAAAAGTGGGACGATTGGATATATTCTAAGGTATGTTAAGGCTATCCTTTCTTTCTTTGGCATGATCCTATGATATGAGCCAACAAGAGAGTAATCGAGCTTCCATATTAATCTACTCTTAGAAGCATAAGGAGTAATTCAGTTTTTGATGTTCCTGTACCCCGCTTATGATTGTCCCTTCTGTTCATGGGTCCAGCTCTATGTGTACGGAGTTTATTCATGCATTACATTCCTTTATATATATAGACATGCATATTGACCGTGACAAGAAGGCGTTATATACCCGAATGTTAGATGTACATGGGGTATGGGAAGCGGGAAGGCGTTATATACGCATTACCACCTAATCAGCTGGTGCACAGTGATGATGATGATGATATATGGATCAGGTCGTACATTCCTCGGCACTATTATATGAGATATGAATCGGGATGATCGTTCCTCAGCACTATGACCTATATATACATGAGCACGATTATCATTGAGAGCATGCATATTATGCGCCCACAGAGGCATCTTCAGTCATACAGATTTATGCAGATACATACTGATACTAGTTCATACAAATATGTAGATAGTCATTTCAGTTTATGAGTTCAGATTTTATTCATGATTCTTGTGTGTGTGTGTGTGTGTGTGTGTGTGTGTGTGTATATATATATATATATATATGTTTCTCTTATGCCTCACATACTTAGTACATTATCCGTACTGACTCCCCCGTTGCTCGGGGGGTGAGTTCATGCCCGCGAGTTCGGGTAGACCGACGAGGTGGTCCGGCTCATTAGGATCTCTATATCCGGCGGTGGTCGGTGCGCTCCATTTGATCGGAGAGCTCCGGTCGGTTTTTTGCTTGCCGCCTTTTTGAGATCTATATTCATATAGGTATGATGGGGCCCTGTCCCGTCTTTTCTCAGCTTTATTCTAGTAGAGGTCTGTAGACAGTTGTATGTATTAGTCAGTATATGTAGCGAGCCTAGCCATTGTACGAGTTTATGATGTCACCCGTTTATGAGATCAATTTGAGTCAACTTATGGGCCTTTGATGTTCAGTATGGTTCAGATATGTGTATAGGGGTGTTTGGTCACTAGCGGTTAGACACTTGTCACAACCCAAACGGGTGTTTGGTCACTAGTAGTCGGACACTCATCCACGACTCGTCGATTTAGGTCGTGACGAAGTGGTATCGAAGCTTCGGTTCCGTCCTAGGGTTGTCTACGGATCGTGTCTAGTAGAGTCTTGTTCATAGGTGTATTGTGCACCACACTTATAAAAAGGGGGCTACAAGACATTTAGGAAAGTGTCATTCTTTCTCTCCCAGATCGTGCGATAGAGCCACGTGTTAAGAGTTCGTTTTCTAATAATTTGTTCTGATTTCAACGATGCCTCGCAGAAAGCTACGGTTTTGCCCGGAAAAGGTAAGGGAGTATGCGGTGAGGCCCTAGCCGTACCCGGTGGGCTAATAGGACTCGAGATGAGATTCGGTGAGAGCCCATCTCATGCTTCACATACCCCGCCTCCGGTGCACACGCCCGCTCATCGTCCGGATGCGGCACGGGCCGGGATGTGTGGGATGCTATACGATTATTGACTAGGCGGTAGTCGTTCGGAGCTCGATGGCGGGGGTTGGTGTTGATCAGGATGACCGAGCGGGTAGTGCGAGGGTTAAGACTTTTTTTGGGTTAGACCCTCCAGAGTTTTTCGTGTTGAAGCAAATTATGGATCCTCAGGACTTCATTGATAGTATGCAAAGCACGCTGAGGGTTATGCACGCTGATGAGGTCGAGTCAGTGGAGTTGGCTTCGTATAGACTTCGTGATGTTGCAATGCAGTGGTATCAGGCATGGGAGCTGTTTAGGGGAGAGAATGCCCCTCCAGCCGTGTGGCGAGAGTTTTCAGATGCTTTTATTCGCCATTATATACCACTAGAGGTCCGGCGGGCCCGAGCAGATAGGTTCTTGCGTATTGAGTAGGGCAGCATGAGTGTTCAGGAGTATTGTGTACACTTCGATTCTCTAGCTCGATATGCCCCAGCTATGGTGGTTGAGATGAAGGACAGAGTTTATCGTTTTATGGCTGGTCTAGGGCCACATTTGATAGATGAGCGTACGACCGCTGCCTTTACAGCTGGGCATGGATATTTCTCGTATACAGGTGTATGCCCAGAATCTGGAAGATCGTAAGCGTCAGCAGGGAATAGAGTGTGAGGGTGACCGAGGCTATGGTAAGAGGGATAGATCTTTAGATATGGCTAGTGAGTTTAGAGGAAGACGGAGACAATAGCATTCTCGGTATCCATTTCATTTAGCAGGGAGTGCACCTCTGCAGTTTTCAGGCCCTAGGTTTGATCGGTCTTCTTATTCCGGAGCGATTCGAGCTCAGTATCGAGCTCGGTCTGAGCCCCAGTCGGGCCGGGTGGGGCCACCCCTGTCCACGATGTGCTTAGGTGCGGTAGGCTACACGGCCGATGTTGATTGGGATTGGATGGTTGCTATGTTTGTGGTCAGTCGGGCCACAAGATGAGGGAGTGTCCTATGAGGGTTGGTACATGCATCGTTTAGCCTACGGGGTCCATAGCTTCTTCCTCAGTACATTCTTTAGGGCAGGTTTCTCAGATGCCAGCAGGACGTGGTAGAGGGAGGAGTAGAGCATCTAGATCAAGTGGGCCTCAGCACCGTGTTTATGCCTTAGGCGGTAGCAACGGGATTGTAAGACGTCTCCGAATGTTGTTACAGGTATATTATCAGTTTCCTCCCATGATGTATATGCTGATTGATCCAGGTTCCACCTTATCATATGTTATGCCATTTGCTGTTGGCAAGTTTGGGATAGAGCCCGGCTCGATCGAACCGTTTGAGGTGTCTACGCCGGCAAGTGATCCAGTCATAGCTAGGTGAGTATACCGAGGCTATGTAGTGGTAGTTTGCAATCGCCATACCTTAGCAGATTTGATTGATTTAGACATGGTTGATTTCGATGTTATTATGGGCATAGATTGGTTGGCTTCTTGTTATGCAAACGTCGATTGCAAAACAAAGGTAGTTCAATTTCAGTTTCTCGGCGAGACAGTTCTAGAGTGGAAGGGTAATGCTGCATCGCCGAGGGATAGGTTTATTTCCTACCTTAAGACAAGGAAGATGATTAGGAAAAGGTATATCTATCACCTAGTTCGGGTCCAGAATGTGAAAGCAGAGTCGCTGACCCTTCAGTCTGTCCCTGTGGTCAATGAGTTTCCGGAAGTGTTTCCAGATGAGCTTCTAAACATTCCACCGGAGCGAGAGATTGATTTTACCATTGATCTATTGCCAAACACTCAGCCAATATCTATTCCTCCTTATAGGATGGCACCCGTTAAGTTGAAGGAATTGAAGGAGCAATTGAAAGATTTGCTTGAGATGGGCTTTATTAGGCCTAGTACATCGCCGTGGGGAGCACCGATATTATTTGTAAGAAATAAAGATAGCTCCTTGCGAATGTGTATTGATTATAGGCAATTGAATAAAGTGACTGTAAAGAATAAGTATCCGCTCCCGAGGATCAATGACCTGTTTGACCAACTAAAAGGCGCCAAATACTTCTCGAAAATAGACTTGAGGTTAGGATATCATCAGGTTAGAGTGAAGGAAGAAGATATTCCGAAGACGGCATTCAGGACTAGATATGGGCACTATGAGTTCCGCGTTATGTCATTTGGGCTAACTAATGCTCCGGCAGTATTCATGGACTTGATGAATCGTGTATTCAGACCCTTCCTGGATTTGTTCGTCATTGTGTTCATAGACGATATTCTGGTTTATTCACCGTCAGAGACTGAGCATGCAGAGCATCTACGAGCCGTGCTTGGAGTTCTTCGAAGGAGAGAGCTATATGCGAAGTTTTCCAAGTGTGAGTTCTGGTTGAACTCTGTGGCTTTTCTGGGTCACATTATTTCAGATGAAGGCATTAGGGTAGATGCCCAAAATATTGAGGCCATGAAGAATTGTCCAAGGCCCATGACCCCAACGGAGATACGTAGCTTCTTGGGTTTAGCAGGATATTATAGGAGGTTCGTGGAAGGATTTTCTTCTCTTTCAGCCCCATTGACTAAACTGACCCAGAAATCAGATAAGTTCCAATGGATAGATGCTTGTGAGCAGAGTTTTCAGATGTTGAAGGGCAAGCTGACTGCAGCACCTCAGAAAGAAAAGACACCCTTTGTGATTACAGGTGATGGAGTACTCAGGTATCGAGGTAGATTATGCGTTCCTAATGTTGTGGGACTTCGTCAGCAGGTTATGGGGGAAGCACATTATTCTCGCTATTCTATTCATCCAGGCTCGACAAAGATGTATCATGATCTCAAGGAAGTCTATTGGTGGGATGGTATAAAAAGAGATATAGCTGAATTTGTCGCCCAGTGTCCAAATTGTCAACAGGTCAAGATAGAACACCAGAAGCCCGGAGGTCTATTGCAGGCTATGGAGATTTCAACATGGAAATGAGAGGTAATTAATATGTATTTCATTATAGGTTTGCCCCGTACCCAACAGAAGTATGATTCCATATGGGTTGTAGTTGATAGGCTGTGAAGTCGTACTTCCTACCTATCGGAAGGAACCATCTATTCGGCTGAAGATTATGCGAGACTTTATATTAAGGAGATTGTACGACTTCATGGTATTCCCGCGACCATTATTTCAGATTGGGGAACACAGTTCACAGCTAATTTCTGGAAGTCTTTTCAGAATGGATTGGGGACTCGGATAGTGTTAGTACTACATTTTGCAAACAAACGGACGGGCGGGGCGTACTATACGACCCTTGAGGATATCTTAGAGCGTGTGTACTTGATTTTCAAGGCGATTGGGATGACCATTTGCCTCTCTTATTGGTTTGCATATAACAATAGTTATCATTCCACTATTCAGATGGCTCTTTATGAGGCCTTATATGGGCGGAGATGTAGATCGCCCATAGGATGGTTTGATGTCGGGGAAAATCAGTTAGTAGGCCCAGACTTAATTCAGCAAGCAGTTGATAAGGTGAAAATGATTCAAGAAAGGCTACTAGCAGCTCAGAGTCGACAGAAATCCTATGCGGATAATCGGCGACGCAAGTTAGAGTTTGAAGTAGGCGATTGGGTTTTCCTGAAGATCTCACCTATGAAGGGAGTGATGAGGTTTGGCAAGAAGGGTAAGTTGAGCCCTCGATATATTGGGCCATATAAGATCATTCGTACCGTGGGTAAGGTGGCCTATGAGTGAGCATTGCCTTCTGAATTGGAGTCTGTGCATCCGGTATTTCATGTGTCTATGCTTCGTAAATGCATTGGAGATCTTTCTAGAGTCATACCAGTAGATGATATCCAGGTGATCAAGCAGTTATCATACGAAGAGGTTCCAGTGGCTATATTGGATAGACAGGTTCGTCGTTTACGAACTAAGAATGTAGCTTCTGTTAAAGTTCTATGGAGGAATAAGAATGTTGGGGAAGTGACTTGGGAAGCAGAAGAGGCAATGAAGATTAAGTACCCGCATTTATTTCAGCGATTATAGGAGGTTCGATCGGGCATCATCTCCCCCAGGTATTATTCTATTTTCAGTTATCGTTATTAGTCGTGTGAGGCCATGGTATTGTATGTTGTAGTATGTGGCCCTGTATGGCATTATTCTGGGTGGCTGTGTGCAGGTTGGGTTGGTATAATTACAGGGGAAACTCTGCCGAAATTCCTGTAGCTTATGATTTGTTTGAACATTCAGGACGAATGTTCCTAAGGGGAGAGAATGTTACGCCTCTCGTTTTCATCGTAGGAGAACTTATGGTTTCCTAGATGGGCATGCCTTTGGAATAAAGACCCGTGCCTGAGTTTTGGAGACAACAAGTGTCTTACCCTGTGTACAAAGGTACCAGCAGGTATTCCTGGTGATTTAAAGAATTAGAAGTTGAACGAACCGAATCGGGGCAACTTTGAACGATTCAGGAAAATTCGCAGACACCGGTCATCGTCGACGGACCATCGTTGTGTGGCATCGTTATGTTTTCATAGTCTTGAATCTACAGGCGCAGGTCGATGAAGCAAGTAGACGGACCGTCAACACGTCGACGGGTCGTCGACCCGCTCGTCGAACCGCACCGCTGGAACTTTTTAGTTCCAAGTATAAATATATGATCCCACGACTTTATTTCTCATTTCCTCTCTTCCAATCATAGAAAACCCTAGTATATCTATTCCCAACATTTTCTATCATTATAGTGGAGATTTGGTAAGGTCCGAGCCCCGTAAAATCGAGCTTGTGAAGAAAAAGGTTGTTCCAGGGTTTCTTCAAAGTTGTGAAGCTTAGGAAGTTAGAGTTGAAGTTGATCCTTGGAATCTTAGACCCCTCAAGGTATGTAAATGATCTCTACCCTTGTATTTAAGTTAATTATCAAGAGTTTTAGTGGTTTTAAGTGAAGAGAGGATACTTATGGAAGTGGTAAATGGATGAAGGGTAAGATAGTTATTTGGGGCTATTTTAAGAGATGATTGGAAATTGAGGCCTACGTTATCTTGATCGTAGATTTACAAGTTTGAGGAGTAGAAGTTGGACGATTAGATATATTCTAAGGTATGTTAAGGCTATCCTTTATTTCTTTGGCATGATCCCATGATATGAGCCAACAAGCGAGTAATCGAGCTTCCATATTACTCTACTCTTAGAAGCATTAGGAGTACTTCAGTTTTTGATGTTCCTGTACCCCGCTTATGATTGTCCCTTCTGTTCATGGATCCAGCTCTATGTGTACAGTTTATTCATGCACTACATTCCTTTATATATATAGATATGCATATTGGCCCGTGACCAGAAGGCGTTATATACGCGAATGTTAGATGCATACGGGGTATGGGAAGCAGGAAGGCGTTATATATGCATTACCACCTGATCAGCTGGTGCACAGTGATGATGATGATATATGGATCGGGTCGTACGTTCCTCGACACTATTATATGGGATATGGATCGGGCTGAACGTTCCTCAGCACTATGACCTATATATATACATGAGCATGATTATCATTGAGAGCATGCATATTATGCGCCCACAGAGGCATTGTCAGTCATACAGATTTATGCAGATACATACCGATACTAGTTCATACAAATACATACAGATAGTCATTTTAGTTTATGAGTTCAGATTTTATTCATGATTCTTGTATATATATATATATATATATATATATATATATATATATACATATTGCTCTTATGCCTCACATACTCAGTACATTATCCGTACTAACTCCCCGTTGCTCGGGGGGGTGCGTTCACGCCCGCGAGGGTTCGAAGGCAGACCGACATGTGGTCTAGCTCGGTGAGGATCTCTATATCCGGTGGTCGATGCGCTCCATTTTGATCGAGCTACGGTCAATTTTGGATGCCGCCACCCTTTTTAGATGTATATGCATATGGGTATGACAGGGCCCTGTCCCGTCCTTTCTACAGCTTTATTCTAATAGAGGTCTGTAGATAGTTGTATGTATTAGTCAGTATATGTAGCAGCCTAGCTATTGTACAAAGTTTATGATGTCACCCCCATTTGAGATCAGTTTGAGTCACTTATGGGCCCTTGATGTTCAGTATGGTTCAGATATGTGTATAGGGGTGTTTGGTCACTAGCGGTTAGACGCTTGTCACGACCCAAATGGGTGTTTGGTCACTAGCAGTCAGACACTCATCACGACTTATCGGTTTGGGTCGTGACAATATGTTTGCTTCGTCTACCACTTTTGATATTCTTAGTCATAAATACGACGGTATTTAATTGTCACAATATAACCTTAAAGGCTTAGAGATAAAGTCGACAATTCTAAGCCCCGAAATGAAACTCTTCAACCATGCTCTATGTGAGGTAGCCTCAAAACAAGAAACAAACTCGGCCTCCATAGTGGAAGTAGTAATCGAGTATTTGGCACTCCTCCAAGATATGGCTCAACCGGCTAACATAAAAATGTATACTGGAATTGATTTGCATTAATCAACATAGCCAGTAAAGTATGAGAGTAGCCAACGACTTTTAAATTATTTGATCGTTTGTACATAAGCATGTACTCTTTTGTCCCTTGAAGATATCTTAAGACTTTCTTTGCAGCTCTCCAGTGGTCAAGACCTGGGTTACTCTGATATCTTCCCAACATTCCAACAATAAATACAACATCAGGTCTTGTACAAACCTGAGCATACATCAAGCTTCCAACAACATAAGAATATGGAATGTCTTTCATTTGTTCCCTTTCAAGATCGTTCTTCAGGAACTGATTCAAATTGAACCTGTCACCCTTCAGGATGGGAGCTACATTTGGTGAACAATCTTTCATCCGAAATTTCTCTAAAATTATATTGATATAGGCTTCTTGAGATAGGCCTAAGATACCTTGATGTCTATCTCAATGAATCTTAATGCCAATGACATAAGATGTATCACCTATGTCTTTCATATCAAAATTCTTAGAGAGAAATTATTTCATTTCATGTAGCATTCCCTTATCATTGGATGCTAGCAAGATATCATCAACATATAGAACTAAGAAACAAATTTTACTCCCACTGACCTTCAAGTATATACATTGATCTATGATGTTCTCAACAAAGTCAAATGTAGAGATAACATTATGAAATTTTAAGTACCGTTGACGGGAAGCTTGTTTTAGTCCATATATGGATTTCTTTATCTTGCATACCAAGTGCTCACCATTACTAGAGGAGAATCCTTTAGGCTGTTTCATATAAACCTCTTCCTCTAGATCACCATTGAGAAATGCAGTTTTCACATTCATCTGTTGCAATTCTAACTCAAAATAGGCTACAAATGCCAATATGATACATAAGGAATTCTTTTTAGATGCAGGAGAATAAGTCTCTGTATAATCGATTCCTTCCTTTTGAGTGAATTCTTTAGCGATGAGTCTTTCTCTATGTCTTTCTATGTTGCCCGATGAGTCCCTTTTAGTTTTAAAGACTCATTTACATCCAACGGCTTTTGCACCATTAGGCAACTCGACAAAATCCAAACTTCGTTACCATTTATGGAATTCATCTCTTCTTTCATGGTATTGCACCACAATTCTGGCTCTTTACAACTCATGGCTTGTGAAAAAAATTCAGGATCATTTTCAACTCCAATGTCAGATTCTTGTAGATACATAACATAGTCACTAGGAACTGCTAATTTTCTTTCTCTAGTAGATCTCCTTAGTGTTGTGACAACATTTTCCTGAGGATCATGTTGTTCAACTTGTTGCTCAATAATTTCTGGAATTTCTTGAACAACTTGATCTCTTTGGAATATTTTCAACAGCTTGTAGAATCTCATTGATTGGTTGCTCAACACCTGGTTGTATTTGAGGGGTGTTATGTATAATAACCAATCTTTCACTTGAAGTGGAAGTTCGATCGTTTACAGAAACTATATTCTGAAATTGATCACTCCCACTAATCAAGTCATTCTCAAGAAACTTTGCATTTTTTGATTCCATAATTCTAGTGTTATTAGATGGACAGTAGAATCTGTATCTGTTAGACCTTTCGGCATATCCAATGAAATACCCACTAATGGTCCTAGGATCTAATTTATTTTCTTATGGATGGTAGATTCTAACTTCAGACAGGCATCCCCATACGCGTATATGTGTCAAACTCGGTTTCCAACATTTGAACAACTCAGAAGGTGTCTTTGGGATAGCCTTAGTTAGAACTCAATTTAATATATACATTGTCGTCTTAAGAGCTTCAATCCACAAGGACTTGGGTAGCTTAGAGCTACTTAGCATACTATGCAACATGTCTAATAATGTTCGATTTCTTCTTTCTGCTATACCATTTTGATCTGAAGAACCGGGCAGAGTGTAATGGGCAACAATCCTATTTTCTTGAATAAACTTCGCAAACGGACCTTGTGCTTGTCCATCCTCAGTGTATCTACCGTATTACTCACCACCTCTATCAGTTCTAACAATCTTAATCTGCTTTCCGCACTATTTCTCTACTTCAGCTTTGAAAACTTTAAAAGCTTCTAATGCTTTGCTTTTATTATGAAGCATATAAAGATACATGTATCTTGAGTAATCATCTATAAAGGTGATAAAGTATTTCTGACCATATGCATCCATGTCTGGACTACATATATCTGAATGTATGATTTCTAATATGGTTGAAGTCCTCTTGGCACCTTTCTTCGACTTGTTGGTCTGCTTGCTTTTAATGCAGTCCACACAAATCAATAAAATCAAAAGTACTAAGTACTCCATCATTTACTAATCTCTTGATTCTATCTATGAAGATATGTCCTAATCTCCGATGTCATAAAATACAAGAATCTCATAACACATTGTTTAGTACCAGCTTAGACATGCATAATGTTATGAGTGGAATCAATTTGTAAATTAAGAGAGAAAAGACCATCAGACAATGTACCATTTCCAACAAGTTTAGATTTATAAAATAGATTGGAATAACCTTCTAAAAAGAAGGAATAACCCAAGGCTACAAGTATTGAAACTGAAATTAAATTCCTAGAAAAGTTAGGAACATAAAAGGTCTTTTATAACTCTAAAATGAAACCATTACTAAGAACTAAAGTTCATGTCCCAATAGCCTCCACACTCGATTGCATCTTGTTTCCAGAATAGATGATTCGGTCAGCTCCTACTGGCTTTCGCAGGTTTCTTAATCCCTGCAATGAATTCGTAACATGGATTGTAGAAGAAGAATCAATCCACCACCTGTTATGATTAACATTAGCCATATTAGCTTCATAACATACAATAGAGATTAAAGTACCTTTCTTCTCAAGCCATTTCTAATACTTGATACAATCCTTTTTTATGTGTCCCTTCTTTCTACAGAAGCGACACTTGGATTCTTTCTTAATATCAGGTTCAAGTGCAAGTAGTGCTTTTCCTTTCCGCTTCTTATTGGCTTGATAGATCTTTTTTTCTTGAGTATCCATGAATGCACTTTATCCTATTTCCATCAGCAATCAACCCTCATCTTGAACACACATAGCCATCAGTCCATTAATAGATTATTTATCTTTATATGTGTTGTAGAAAATCTTAAAGGAGCCATACTGTATAGGTAGAGAGTTCAAAATATAGAACACAAGGAAAGTTTCAGACATTTCGACCTCAAAAGTCTTTAGTTGAGTAGGTAAGTCTCACATTTTCTTGATGTGCTCACGCACACCTCTCACACTGGTGAGCCTCAATAATGAGAATTTCATAGTCATGGTGCTGGCAAGTGCCTTATCAGAAGTCTCAAACTGTTCATCAATAGCCTTCAGTAATGCCTCGACAGTGTTATAGAGTTTGACAGAACCATGAATACCGAGATATTTTGGTCTTAATGAACAAAACACTCAAATGATTCGAGCGCTCCCATTGTTCATGAAGAGCAATCTCGGCTTGAGTGCTTATTTTGTTAATAGGTGGTTCATCTTTTTCGATAGCATAATCAATGTCCATGCACCCTAAGTGTTACACCTTGTAGTTTTCTACATTAAGATTCGTCGTACGTTAGTTGTCTTAATTTTGAACACCAGGATTTGCCTTCAAGGTTATACGAGGTTGGAGCTTATGCTTATAAGTGTTTAAGTTCATGTTTGGTAAGTTACAAAAAGATTAGAGAAAAAGTGAATCAAAGCGGAAAGGTTCGTTAAAAGTTGTTTCTGGAAAATATAGAACGTGGACCGTATAATTGAGATATGGTCCGTATTTTAAGATATGGACTGTATTTAAAGATTTTAAAAATTTCCAGAGAAGGAAATTTTTGAGATGGTATTATACGGCCAACTATACAGACCGTATAATTTTATACGGCCAGGACCTTGGTTGTATAATGTTATACGACCAAGGATACGGACCGTATATATATGAGGTTACACCTCACAAATTTTCGCGTTGGTTGTGTCAGAGGTAAACTAGCGTAAGCCGAAGAGGCCATGGAACCCTTATAAGGTTAAGGAAGACTTTATACAAGTGTTAAGCAAGTATCTAAAGGTTCTGGGATCAAGCGAATAAAAAAAAAATTAATTTATCGAAGCTTTGGAAAAACTTGGCAGAATTCTGGACAGGATTTTTGGTCCAACTTGAGGGAGATATATCTTGGCATATGAGGAGCTATGGAATGCATAATCTATGTAAATTAAAGTTAGGAGAGTCTTCTTTCCAATGCAAGGCGATAGATTGCAAATTTGAGAAATACGGCCAAAGTTACGGCCCATATAAAATTATACGACCGGAGATACGGACCATATAATTTATACGGCCAAGAAATACGGCCAGTATTGTGTAAGCCGGTGGAATTTTCCAGATTTTAAGTATGATGACCCCTCTTCATTTTAAACATAGCCCCAAGTTTAAGAAAGCTCTAGAGACTCTCCAAAACACATTCAAACACATATCCAAACCTAAATCAAAGATCAAAGTGAAGATTAAGGTGTTTTGGGCAAAGTGAGGTTGAAGCTTGTCTCTTCTTCTTGTAAAAGCCTTGGAGGGTATTTTAAGGTGAAGTGACTTGGTAATTGAAGTGTTCTTGAATTTTGAGGTAAGATTTCATCCTAGTTTCATGTCTATGAGTTTATTTGGCAATTATGTTAAGATTTGAGGAGAAGAAATTGGAGGAAAAGTCCAAATATAAATTTGATGATATTTTGAATTGTAAATTAACTTGTGCTATAATTGTTAGCCTGTTTTGAGCATAATTTTGTTATGAGGGATGATAGTAATGTTGAGGAAGTGTTGCATACAAGTGTATATGAGGTTGCTTAATTTTATATCTTTAGATATGGAGAATTTGAGGTTAAAGGAGGTCATATGGAGTTGTTGGGTAAATTGTTGGTTGTGGACCTTGCGGTAATGAATAAGAAATAGGGGAAAAGTTGTCCATTTCATTTTAGAATCAAGTTATCGTTGATATACTAGCGCCATCTAAATTTGTATATGTATTCCTTGTTATAGGATTGGCGTGCTAGTTGTAAATAGCTCGATTGTTGGGTTGCTTGGGTGACTATATGTAATGGATATCCTTTCTTTTCTTGGCATGATCCGTAGATAATAAGTTTTCATCGAATCTTAAAGAAAGAGAACTATTGTTTAAAGCTGTCATAGAGGTGTAACGATTTAGGTGTGATATTGTATCTTTTGAGGGATTTTCTTTCCGCTCCTTAGTTCATTGTTAATACAAGAGTCAGAAAGAGACATGTTGACATCCCCAGACATTTTGGTTTATGCATGATACGCAGCATACTATACATATATTTTATTTAGCCTGGTCACTTGGTCAGTGAGACATTTTCTTTAGCCAGGCCACTTGGTCGTGAGACATATATATGTCGGCCTACGAGTCAGTGAGACAGATATGCCAGGCCTACAGGTCAGTGAAACAGATATGCCTAGCCTATGGTTCAATGAGACAGATATGCACGGCCGACGGGTCGGTGAGACATTGTCCGGCCGACGGGTCGGTGAGAGCATTGCACTGGCCGATGCGGTCGGTCATATATATATATATATATATATATATATATATATATATATTTTCAGTTGCCGGCCACTTGGTCGGTGAGATATATAATACTATTACATTGCATTTTATATGAGACGGATCGATCGAGATGTTCGGGACATTCCTTGGCCTCCAGTTATATTGTTTTCGATTCGGTTTCGGTTTCGAGTTTCGGTTTCGGTTTCGGTTATTCTATTGCCTTACATGCTCGGTACATTATTCGTACTAACGTCCTTTTGTTTGTGGACGCTGCATTCATGCCCGCAGGTAGAAAGGGAGACGGTTCAGACTCTTAGGCTGACTTCTCAGCGCTTATACAGGAGCACTCCACTTGTTCCGGAGTTACAGTCCAATTGGTATGGTTCTTTTGTGTACAGATGGGTATGGCGGGGTCTTGTCCCGTCCTTATTATGTTATGTACTCCAATAAAGGCTCGTAGACAGATATGCACAGTCAGATGTTCCATGACCTTCTCGGTCTATGTTTGTTGTATCATCATTTGGATAGCCTTGTCGGCTTGCATACATGGAATCAACTTGATGATGTATGTATATTGTCTTTGGGCTTGTATCCCGTACAACTTATGATATCTATGAGTTAGCATTATGGCCCACTCAGGTATGACTATGAGACGTATGTGTGTTTAGTGGTGCTCGGCATGTACGGCCCGGGTGCCCGTCATAGCCCATCTAGCTTGGGTCATGACAAAAGTGATATCAGAGCAGTTCGTCATAGGATTTGTCTACGATCCGTGTCTAGTGGAGTCTTGTTTATGGGTGTGTAGCGCACCACACTTATAAATAGGAGGCTGTAGGGCATTTAGGATGGTTACCCTTCTTAATATCTTAGATCGTGCCATAGGGCAGAGCATTAGGGTGTAAAATCTTCAACCCTGATTTCTGTTATTTTACAGTTTGACGACGACTCCTATAGAAAGGATAATGGGGGATTTGAGGATTGCAATGATGTCGGGGGGAGGATTAAGTTACACTTTGGAGGAGGACCCAAGTGAGGATGTACCCTCCATTGAGACGGACCCATCCGAGATCATATCTTTTATCGAAACAGACTCCTCAGAGATTCAGGATGAATCAGTGCTACAGGTACCATCGACTTTGATAAGTGTAGAGGAGCCAGGAAAAGCTCCAATGTTGCCAGTTTCACCTTTGGCCATAGCTGGGCAAGGAAGGGAAAGGCCAATGCTGGGAGTTGAACCACAAGCTTCGGATTATGGTAGACTAACGGAGAGTACAGGGCTTTCTAACAAAATCGAGGAGTTTGCCGCCTAAGGATCCTATTAACCAAGACTTGACGGCATCTTCAAGGCAAGGTTCAAATGAAAGTGGTGGTCAAACCGAACAGGTTAGTATAGTTGGCACACTTGTAGAAGCTTCGAGTGGCGGTGAACGATCGATAGATCGACAACAGGAAGAAGAATTTTCCCAGCCCATGTTAGAGCAATTCGTGCCAGATCAGGGTTCTAGAATAGGGCCATGGAGAGGCTCCCATCCGTCAGAGTTTCAGGATCGAAGCAACTAATGATGGAAGGTATATTTGTCGCTTTGATTATATGTTAAAATTAAGCAAGTATGATTTTGAAATGTTTTATGTTATGCAACGACGGTAAGTCATAAAGCCCTAACGATTATATTAAGGAAAAAAGGGGAAGAAGTAACCTTAAAGAGGAACCTTAAGTGCAATCCGTGGTCAGCCGATGGGTGAATATGTTGACAGAACGGTGGATGTAGTAATAAGGCTATGGTATGATTAAACAGGAAAGGTAAGAATAAGACATAGTTTGACAAAGAAATTGTACTTACAGTATTATGAATAATGGGTGTTTAAGGGAATTAGTAAGATACGAATGACTTGTAAGTAAGGAGAGATAGTGTAGTAGGAGGGGATGAGTGATGACGTTAGGTACAATTATTGTGCTAATAATGTTTATACATCCTTGAGGGTGGTATTATATTATATGCAATTCTGTTAAGATAAATTTTGGAGTATTACTGATGGAACTTAAAAAGAAGAGAAGTTTGATGGGATTTTCAGTTGGGTGATAGTAAACGACCGTGGTTATACTATGAGTGGTTAGCAACCTTAGAAGTGTTTTATTAATGAGGTATCGGTATGATTAGATAGGAGTTGCATTTTTTCCTCGAGGTAAGAAGTGGAAAGGATAAGTATATGTTTAAATATGACACTTGAGTATATATATGCAAATGATTTACGAACAGAAAGATGTAATACATGAATTACAGAAAAAGGGAGAAGAGTATTGGTTGTAAGGATGATGATGCTTAATGTCTAAAAGGGATAGGATACAGAATGCAAGATTCGCCAAGGATAGTTATTGTTTGAATGTCTAAAAAGGGATATAATTAGTTAAAAAAGATAAGAGAGCAATGTATGCCACTCAATGAGTTAGAGATCGATGAGGGCCTTCTTATCGTATAAGGTAGTGGCAAGGATATTATACAGAGATACGAGTAAAAGGAGATATGAATCATGAATTGTTTCATAGGAATGTATAAGACAAGGTAGGACCAAGGTACGGAAAATTTCTCTCCAAAAAGCTTTATTATCACAGGAATATTGAGTTAGTAGTACAAGGCTGAATAGCTAATGAAGGGAGTGAGTGATGTTTTGAAAGAATTATCTGTATGAGGGGCATTGGAGGAGTTTGAAGTCACAAATTGATATGAATACGCCCTTCATTAATGAGATGAACTTGTGGTCTAAAAGAGACCTGCCTAAAGAAGCGAGCGTTCAGGTAACAATCAGGGCGAATTTTTGGAAATGGAATACTATACTATAAACCATTCTTTGTGATAATGGGAAAGCGAGTAATAGAAGAAAGGTGAATTCTGGAAGGATGGTAAGGAGAATTATGAAGATTTCTTCGATGAAAGATTAGGCCCATCCAGGGCCAGTATGTCTATGAGGATATGTGACCGACCCTTTACATGTATGTACGACTGACCAGATAGACTCAGACGGCGAACAGCTACGGTTAAGACTAGTTGTGGATTCACTGGGAGTATGTATTATAGAAAAGAAAAGAGAAGATAATTGGGATGATAAATATATAGTATTGGGCTACAACCTTAAGGAGGGAAGATGCGACGACAAGTATGGGATCAAGAGTATGCTTGTTAGAAGATGGAAGGATAGCAACAAAGAGGAATCAGGAACCACCTCAAAAGGATAATTATACAAGCAGAACGATAAGGTGCAGAACGATTTGACGATAGATGTAGTCAGTCAGTCATATGCACGACTAGGAAAAGGTTGGGAGATAGGACTCCAAGGAAGGTTCTACTAGAAGTTACTAGACAAAGATGTTATGAGAGGTCCAGAAATGAAGAAACGAGGAAGGATTGAGTACGATGACACTTGAAGTAAATGGTGGAATAAAAAGTAAATATAGATGATATAGCTGCCTCAAACTAGTTGTAATGATACGAAGTCTCAACATCGCAGAACGGTTAAGAAAGAAGCGATAAGCCTTAAAGAAGGATGAAATGAGGATGAGTTTTACCATGGTAAGCGAGTACTTGACGATAATCGCCTATGATGAAAAATGATAGACACGTATGATAACATGGAGGCAAAATCTTATAGAAGAAACGAGAATTTCAGTCATAGAATATTCAGGACGTAAAGGAATTATAGTCTCGTTGTAAGTAAATGGAATAAGATGAACCTAAGTAAGGAACTAAAGGCTAGTAGCGGTAGAGAGGAGGATAATGAGGAGTAAGTTCATGTAAGACAGCTTCATGGGATTAAGATGAGTAAGGATAGATCTAGCACTGAAATAGATACGTTTATTCTAAAAGGTAGCAAAAGGGTATAGAGTTATATGTCGCAGAAATGATATAAGTATATAGGAAGCTTACTAAAATCTCTATAGAGATTCAACTAGTGAAGCATAGCATAATCATGGATAGTAATAGAAGAATATGGTGTATGTCGGGAAAACTGAGTAAAGACATTGTATCCTAGATATGGTATACCTCTTAAACCAAAGGTCGAAAGAGGATTCAGGAAAGGAGTCTCAGAAAGATGGATTCCTAAGATATCGAAACCAAGTTTATGTTAAATATAACAAGGATAGATGATCTATTTAGAGCCAACAAAGATGTATCATGACCTTAGTGGATCAATAAAAAGGGAATATCACAGAGTTTGTGGTTCGTTAATAAATAAACAAAAGCCTGAAGGACCGAGGAAACATGTGGATATATCGTTGAGAAATGAAGGAATGATCAATATGGATTTTATAACTATAAAGAATTATGTGAGCTATATGTGGAATTATTCGGTTACCTAGTATATTTGGTTATCCGGTTTAAGATTTGGAATTTCAATCTGATAGGATTTATGAGAGTTGACAGGACAAGTTTACCCCTAGATATTTTAGCTTTCGCAGGACTACAAGCAAAGTGAGCCAAATGGCCTACGAGTTAGATTTACCCTCAGATTGAGAATCTGTACATCCAGTTTATCATATGTCCACGCTTCGTAAGTGTATTGGAAATCCTTCCGGAGTTGATAAATTTTGGATTACAGAACAATTATCGTACAAGAAAGTTCCTATTACCCTCTCAGATCGCCAAGTTCTAGATTCTTGGATTAAGAACCAAAGATTTAACCTCAGTAAAAGTCTTATGAAGGAATGTGAATATAGAGGAAATGACTTGAGAAGCCGAAGAAGACAGGAGATTTTGATATCCACGCTTATTGTGCCAAGAGGGGACCCAGACTGAAACATCACAGCCTCCAGGTGCATATTGTTCCATTTCTTATGATTACTAGTTGTGTGAGGCCATTCTTGTTATTGATTGTTGGGCCCTGTGTGGCATTGTATGGTTTGGGTTCTTTGTGTGACAGGTTGGTGCTGGTGTAGTTACGGGGGGAAACTACGCCAAAATTTTTATAGAATTCCGAAAGTTAACATTCGTCATTCGAGGACGAATGTTTCTAAGGAAAGGCGGGGGGGGGGGGGGGGATGTTACCGTCACGACCTATTTTGGGCTCGTACGGGCACCTACCTTCCCACCTTGGTAGGCGAACCCTCTGGTTTATACAACACTTCAATCATAAAGCTTTCCTTTCAAAAGTATTTGGAAATTAAGAAAAGCAGCGGAATTTCATTTATAAATACTAACTCGAATGTTACATAATTTGACAATACATTTTTACAGACTCGATACAATTTTTCCATGACCTGGCCTAGACTAATACAAGAGCGACTAAGTAAATTTTAGAGTGACATCATATTCTAAGACTCAACCTCCAATCCCGGAATGAAATGGGAGGAGGCCTTCCAGACAAGCACTGCATCACTTCCGCATATACTTCGATCAATCACCTGAAACAATCTACACCCCAAAAAGGGTGTAGCAAGTGTAATATCAGTACAAACACGGGTGCTTGCGTAAGTATCATAGGCCGACAACGGTTAGTAGTACATATTGGTAAAGAATTCACAAATAATAAGGTTAATAACCATATCAAATCACATATCCCAAAAACAGGAGATCACAACTTCAATATAACTTAAGTCACAACTAATCTTTAATGATTTATAAGCTGGCCAAACACATATACAGATTCTCAACATCTTTATCATTGCCAGGTCGCTCGTCCGTGTTTTAGGAGCGAACTCATTGTTACGACACCTTCATGTCCAACCTCGATTAACACGATACACTGCTAGTTTTAGGTTTGTTTAACAGGCACAAGTCAATAATATAAGTCACAAGAGTCGAGTCCAAATGTTCATCATTACCTATGTATATCATCTAAACCCCATATGATAAGTCTGAGTATATCTAATCCTGAAACAATCACCACAATAGAATCATCACAGTATAAGCCATCAACAACACAATCGTCACAATACAGTCACCACGACATCTCACTCAAGTCATAATGCAATGCAGTGCAATAATGGTATGAATGTGATGTCATGCCATGCTACAAAAATGAGGTGTAAATATGCACTCGAGACGGAAATATCGACGTCTCGGTAGTACAACCTAGCGTGACTCGCGAAGTTTAAGTGCCACCCATCTTGGATCTTTGCCAACCAGACAGACGGGACCCTGGCTAATTGCTCACAGGGGGAGTCTCACCGGCACCACTACGGGGGGACCGCGGAGCCCATGCACTACAATCGATTCCGGTATAACATCGGAATCGGCCATGCAATGCGATGCCCGAATATAACCATCGGACATCGGCCTCCTCACAATCACTCCTATAACCATTGGACATCGGCCTCCTCACAATCACTCAAAAGAGTTATCAAATATCAGTTTCATAAATCAACGATTCCGGAATTGAACCTCGGACATCGGCCTCCTCACAATCACTAAAGCAAAAAGAGTTTATCAAGTATCAGTTTCATGTAAACAATGATTCCGGAATGGATCTTCAGACATCCGTCTTTTCACAATCACTCAAGTAAAAGAGTTTATCAAATATCAGTTTCGCTCATCAACGATATCGGATCATCACCGGATATCGGCCATGCATGATAAATATGAGAGAATGCGTGCAATGCATATGTCAATCACCAACAGTCGAGCTCAATATCACAAATACCACAATGGTTATGTCAACAACGTATCACATCACAATACCAACAGTGGGTATGCCAACATATATCCAAGTATAAATACCAACAACGGGTATATCAATCCTATCCGAACCAAGACAAAAAGCAATATTTGATATCTACCAACTACACATGGCATCAAGCCAACACAATTGAACAATCAAACATACATAATGGCATGGCTAGCCCCAACACACATCAAGTCAATCATTTAACATACAGTATTACCATTTCCCTAATCAGCATATTTGCTTAGGATAAGAATCTTACCCTACACTCAAGTCACTCGTCGCAATTTAATTAGGACATCATTCACTATCGTGATTCATTTTATATTTCCAGCTAGCAATTAGATTCACTACAACAATCTCATCAATAGGCATAACTAGATTCCGTCCGCTACTCCCAAGTCACATAAATCCACCGATAATTAACAAGGTCACATCAATACCTAAGGAGTATACAGGCCACGAGCCCAAACAAACATGTGACACATAAAAATACCATCCTAAGATTCCATCCCATATCTCCAAATTCCTATACATGTATTCTCCGTTTCTTTTACACAACAATACGGAAAACTAACCGGAGTCGATCGAAAGGAAACCATAACCTACCTTATGGTTGAGCGGGTGCCATGAACATCCAATGACGCCTCAATTAATCACCACCCCGTAATCCATATGAAAAGCTCGGAGACAACCAAGAGGCCCAAGAGCAGAATTCACCTTTAGGGCCCTTTTTTAAGGACTTCGAAATTGCTAAGGTAGATATGGAATTTTATCCTACCTAAGTTCACTATCACAATGCTAGTTGGTCAATCAACCCTTATTTAGGACATTCATGACCATATCCAAGTCACTAGTTTGGTCACATTGCCATTTTAGGCTTGTTTCAAGAAACCCATTTCCAAGATCTAAAATAGAGACCCATAGGTACTTTAATGGGATAGGTGAAGGATTAGGTTGGGAAATCATGTTAGGATGATGGGCATAGGAAAATATTCCAAGGACTTTATATCAAGAAGGACAAGGGTTCATCATTTTGGAACTTAAGAGATTTGAGATTCCCATTTGTGACTCTAGACAAGGATCCTTAATGAGAATCAATGTTGGGAGAATGGATGGAAGAGGTTAGGGAAATAACCTTTCCCAAGAAAGTATCATTTTTGGCTCCAAAATTACTCCAAAGGCGGCTGGACTCTCTAGGGTTTTGAGAAATGAAGTCCATTCCCAAAATGTCACTTAAATAGGTGGAATTCACTGTGCGAAACCGCTGCGGCGGTAGGTGTACCGTTGCAGCGGTACTGCCAGGCGGCCATCACGCCGCTATGGCGGTTGAGCAGTCACATGTGGTTACCGCTACAGCGGTTGGTATACCGCCACAGCGGTACCATCAGCATCCACGCGACCGGCCGTAGCGGTCTGGCTCTATTTGTTGGCTCACACTTCTATTTCTTACGCGATGCATACGACGATCTTGGTTTGGCTTGAAAGGTTTTCAAGATGCGAGAAGGTGGAGACATCATTAAGCCCCATAGTTGTCGCCTTCCTTAGAATTTCACAGTAACAACGAAACGGGTCTTTACAGTTACATCTTGTAGTTTTCTACATTAAGATTTGTCGTACATTAGCTGTCTTAATTTTGAACACCAGGATTTGCCTTCAAGGTTATACGAGGTTGGACATGTTTAGCTTATGCTTATAAGTGTTTAAGCTCATGTTTGGTAAGTTACGGAAGGATTAGAGAATAATTGAATCAAAGTGGAAAGGTTCGTTAAAAGTTGTTTTACGGAAAATATAGAATGTGGACCGTATAATTGAGATATGGTCCGTATTTTGAGATATGGATCGTATTTAAAGATTTTAAAAATTTCCAGAGAAGGAAATTTTGGAGATGGTATTATACGGCCAACTATACGGACCGTATAATTTTATACGGGGACGTCGGCCTATACGCGAGGACATTGGCGGCTTAATGTTATACGACCAACGATACGAACCGTATATATATATATATATATATATATATATATATATATCAAATTTTTGCGTTGGTTGTGTCGAGAGGTAAATTAGCGTAAGACGAAGAGGTCATGGAACCCTTATAAGGGTAAGGAAGACTTTTAACAAGCGTTAAGCAAGTATTTAAAGGTTCCGGGATCAAGCGAATCAATGAAATTAAGTTCATCCAAACTTTGGAAAAACTTGGCAGAATTCTGGACAGGATTTTTGGTCCAACTTGAGGGAGGTATATCTCTTGGCATATGAGGAGTTATGGAATGCATAACCTATGTAAATTAAATTTCAGAGTCTTCTTTCCAATGAAACTGATAGATTACAAATCTGAGAAATACGGCCAAAGTTACGGCCCGTATAAAATTATATGACCGGAGATACGGACCATATAATTTATACGGCCAAGAAATACGGCCAGTATTTTGTAAGCCAGTGGAATTTTCCATATTTTAAGTATGATGACCCCTTTTTGTTTTAATCATTTTAAACATAGCCCCAAGTTTAAGAAAGCTCTAAAGACTCTCCAAAACACATTCAAACACATATCCAAGCCTAAATCAAAGATCAAAGTGAAGATTAAGGTGCTTTGGGTTTCAAAGTGAGGTTGAAGCTTGTCTCTTCTTCTTGTAAAAGCTTTGGAGGGTATTTTAAGGTGAAATGACTTGGGAATTGAAGTGTTTTTGAATTTTGAGGTAAGATTTCATCCTAGTTTCATGTCTATGAGTTTATTTGGTAATTATGTTAAGATTTGAGGAGAAGAGATTAGAGGAAAAGTCCAAATATAAATTTGATGATATTTTGAATTGTAAATTAACTTGTGCTATAATTGTTAGCATGTTTTGAGTATAATTTTGTTATGAGGGATGATAGTAATGTTGAGAAAGTGTTGCATACAAGTGTATATGAGCTTGCTTAATATACATATTTGGATATGGAGAATTTGAGGTTAAAGGAGGTCAAATGGAGTTGTTGTGTAAATTGTTGGTTGTGGACCTTGCGGTAATGAATAGGAAATAGGGGAAAAGCTTTCCATTTCATTTTAGAATCAAGTTATAGTTGATATACTAGCTCCATCTAAGTTTGTATATGTATTCCTTGTTATAGGATTGGCGTGCTAGTTGTAAGTAGCTCGATTGTTGGGTTGCTTGGGCAATTTGAGGTATGTAATGGCTATCCTGTATTTTCTTGGCATGATCCGTAGATAAAAAGTGTTTATCGAATCTTAAAGAAAGAGAACTATTGTTTAGAAATGTCATAGAGGTGTAATAATTTAGGTGTGATATTGTATCTTCTGAGGGATTTTCTTTCCGCTCCTTAGTTCATTTAATAGAAGAGTCAGAAAGAGACATGTTGACATCGCCAGACATTTCGGTTTATACATGATACGCGTACATGCTATGCATATAGTTTATTTATCCTAGACACTTGGTCAGTGAGACATTTTCTTTAGCTTGGCCACTTGGTCAGTGAGACAGATATGCCTGGCCTACGGGTCAGTGAAACAGTTATGCCTGGCCGACAGGTCAGTGAGACAGATTGTCTGGCGGACGGGTCAGTGAGACAGATTGCCTAGCCGACGGGTCAGTGAGATATATATATATATTTCAGTTGCCTGGCCACTTGGTCAATGAGATACATAATACTATTACATTGCATTTTTTATGAGACAGATGTGTGAGATGTTCAGGACATTCCTTGGCCTCCAGATTATATTGTTTTCAGTTCAGTTTTAGTTTCAGTTATTCTATTGCCTTACATGCTCGGTACATTATTCGTACTGACGTCCTTTAGTTTTTGGACGTTGTGTTCATGCCCGCAGGTAGACAGGGAGACGGTTCAGACCCTTAGGTTAACTTCTCAACGCTTGTACTGGAGCATTCCATTTGTTTCGGAGTTACAGTCCAGTTGGTATGGTTCTTTTGTGTACAGATGGGTATGGCGGGGTCCTGTCCCGTCCTTATTATGTTATCTCCAATAGAGGCTCGTAGGCAGATATACACAGTCAGATGTTCCCTGACCTTCTCAGTCTATGTTTTGTTGTATCATCATTTTGATAGCCTTGTCGGCTTGTATACATGGAATCAGCTTGATGATGTATGTATATTATCTTTGGGCTTAGGTCCCATGCAGCTTATGATATCTATGAGTTAGCATTATCGCCCGCTCAGATATGACTATGAGACGTATATATGTTAAGTAGTACTCGGCAGGTATGGCCCGGGTGCCCGTCATGGCCCATCTATCTTGGGTTGTGCGACTAAGTGAAAAAGAATTATGTCCTTCCAGATCTTATAGTCCTCACCATTCAATTCGGGAATATGACAAACATCAGAGAAATTCGCAGGTTGCATAACTGCAAATGATGTACATACATACATGCTTAATAAATTTGAGGCAAATAATATAAAATTGAATCTACTGACATAAAAATGGCCTGTGGGATAAATTTTTAATCTAATTAGATTCATTCTTTATGATAAAATTATCAATTTACTAGCAAGTTATTCTATCTTTACGATATTCATAATCCCTGTGGGTAATTATGATATTCATAGTCTGTTACACCTTGGAAATTTCGTGTCGCTCGCATTATGAATATGCTAATGTAAACCTAAAGTGGACATGAAGACCTTGTAAGGTTAATAAGGGTATTTGATAATGCGAAGTATATACCTTAAGGTTTCAGAGTTATTCAGGCAATGGAAGTAAGTTAGTCAGAAAAAGTTGAGGTTGAGTCATGTTTGGGAAGATTTCATGTCATGTGGGTTACACATTGCCTATAATCACTTTAAGGGAGAGATATAAGTCCCCTTAGATAGTTAATGAAGTTTTATACAAGTTCTAAGAAGGTTCAATAAGGATTAGAGGTTGAACGAATCGAAAAGAACGCAATTTCGCGAAATCGGAGAAATTAGGGTAGTGTGCAGTCGCACATTGAGTGTGCTGAGCCTCATACTGATCGAAAACTCCCCATTTTAGGTGTAATCACTGGAAAATACCACCCCTAAGTGGTAGAGAGAGTGTGCGGCCGCACACTTAGTGTGCTAGGTCGCATACTCTCCGCTAAGTGAGTTGGGGTGTGATTTTGCCACCTTTTTAAATCACAAACGACCCCAACTTCATTTCCAACTTTCCAAACTTATGTACCTACCTTTATAGAGGCTTCCTAAGCATTCTTGAAGGTTTCCAATCACTCCACACCTTTCCATATCATCTACAGAGAGAATCAACATCAAAACTCAAAGGTAATCCAAGAAAGATGATTGTTCTTGCTTCTATTCAAAGTTGTGGTGAACTTGATCTTGGAGGGAGTTGAGTGAGGTGAACTTCCTTAATGATAAGGTATGTTCTCCATCTTGTTATTATGATTGAGTTGATGTAAAGGTTTAGGACTCCTTAGAAAGGAAAAGAATTAAAATGGAGAAGCTATGAATATTGTAGTGAAGAAGATGACTATGAGTTTAACTTGAAAAGGAGATTTTGGATAAATTTGAGGTTGAATTGAATATGATCTCTTGATTACGACATTATGGATGTTGTTGTTGTTGTTGTTTGGGAGCTGTTTTAGGATATGATGGAAGTTGACAAAATAGGGGAAGTCTTTGTCCTAATTTTGTTAACTCGTTAATTATGCTAGTTTGAACTTAAGAAGTGTTTTCAAGACTTAACCTTAGTTTGATTCCTCTTGGATGTAGATTTTTCGAACTTGGAAGGAGAACGTTAAGTGACTAAGGAGACGTAAATGTATGTTAAGGCTATCCTTTCTTTCATTTTGGCATGATCTTATGATACGAACGAACAAACGAGCAAATGAGCTTCCATATTACTCTACTCTTAGAGGCATTAGGAGTACCTTAGTCTTTGATATTCCTATACCCCTTTTTATGATTGTACCTTATGTTCTTGGGTCCTGAGATGTCATAAATTGATGATGTTAGCTCAAAAGATGTCTATCGGAGGTAGTATGACCTTATGTCACTCCGAGAGTTCTAGTTACTCATTGCACTTATGCATTGCATTCATTATACATATGCATATTGACCCTTGAACAAAAGGCATTATATACGTGTATATTATATGTATATGGGGTATGGGGAAATAGTATGATCTTATGTCACTCCGAGAGTTCTAATTACTGATTGCACTTATGCATTGCAATCACTATACATATGCATATTGACCATTGACCAGAAGGCGTTATATATGCGTATATTATATGTATATGGGGTATGGGGAAAGGTATAGGATTTATATACGCATTATCACCTGATCAACTGGTGCACAGTGATGATAAGATATGGATCAGGCTGCACGTTCTGCAGCAATGTATATGATGATGATCGCAGAAAGGCCGATAGGCTATGACCGGGCAGAACATTCCTCAGCACTATGACCAATATGCATATACATGATTTTCTTAGAGAGCATGCATATCATAAGCCCTCCGAGGCACTTTCAGTATGCAGAGTTATTCAGATGCTTACAGATATTCAATCAGTCAGTTTGATCTTGAGTTTCAGATTCCTTTCATGATTCTTATGTTTATGTTATTCTTATGCCTTACATACTCGGTACATTATCCATACGACTCCTATATTGCTCGGAAGGGGGGGGGGGGGGCGTTCATGCCCGCGAGGTTCGGGTAGATTGACAGTGTCCCCTTAGTAGGACCTCTATCTATTGGTGGTCGGCACGCTCCACTTGATCCGAGTTGCGGTCTATTTTAGTATGCCATTTTGAAATGTATATGTATATATGGGTATGGCGGGGCGCTGTCCCATCCTCTCTACGGCTATTATTCCATGCATGTGTCCGTAGATAGTTGTTTATAGATGACATGTGATGTAGCCTAGTCGGCTCCTATTCTTGCATTATTCTTTCCGTATTATATATATATATATATATATATATATATATATATATATATATATATATATATATATATATATATATATATATATATATATATATATATATATATATGTCACTAGAGATCGTGCACTTGTCACGACTCCTCGGTTCGGATTGTGGCGTAAGTGGTATCGGAAGCGATTCCGTCCTAGGATTTTCTACAGACCGTGTCTAGTAGAGTCTTGTTTATGGGTGTGTTGTGCACCACACTTATAACATGATGCTACAAGACATTTAGGAAATTGCCATTCTTTCTCTCTTATATCGTGCAATAGAGTCATGTGAAGAGTTCGCCTTCTAATAATTTGTTCTGATTTCAGCGATGCCTCGCAAGAAAGCTACAGCCACCCAGAAGGGCAAAGGAGTGGCTGGTGAGGCCACTAGCCGTACTCAGTAGGCTACCAGAGCTCGGGGCAAGTCTCAGAGTGAGAGCCCATCTCAGACTTCACATACCCCACCTCCAGCACCTGCCCCAGTGCCCCCAGTTCCTCGGCCGGATGCTGTAGGGCCGGGATGTGCGGGATGTTGTACGGTTATTAACCGGTTGGTAGCCGCCCGGAGCTCGGCGGCGGGGAGTTGGTGTTCACCCAGCGGAGACCGAGCTGGTAGTGCCAGGGTTAAGACTTTCCTCGGGTTAGATCCTCCAGAGTTCTCCGTGTTGAAGTAAAATATGGACCCTCAGGACTTTATTGATAGTATGCAGAGGACCTTGAGGGTTATACACACTGATGAGGTCGAGTTAGTGGATTTGGCTTTTTATTGGCTCCGTGACGTTGCAATGCAATGGTATCATACATGGGAGCTGTCTAGGGGAGAGAATGCCCCTCTAGCCGTTTGGCGAGAGTTTTCGGATGCTTTTATTCGCCATTATGTGCCACCAGAAGTCCGACGGGCCCAAGCAGATAGGTTATTGCGTATTGAGCAGGCAATATGAGTGTTCAGGAGCACAGTGTATACTTTGATTCATTGGCTAAATGTTACACCCCATAGTTTCGTACGTTGAAATTTATAAGTATTGATGGTTGTTTTTAAGTACGGTTACTGGAGTTACCTTCAAGGATATATGAGATTATATGCGCCAACCTTATGGTTACGAGAGTTTAAGTTCATATACTCAGCTATGGGAGACTCCGGGACCAAGCAAATCGAAGAAAATAAATTTGTCGAAAATTTAGAAAAAAGTTGGCAGAATTTGGGGCAGATTTTTAGTCAACTTAGGAGGGGTATATCTCCTAGTATATTAGAGTTTTAAAGTGTTTCAAAAGCATAAAATGAAGTTCGTCGAATCTAATTTCAAACGCAACAAACCGCTCGTCAATACGACATCGGAGTAGAGAATTATGGACGTTACAAGTTAGACAGACGGAGCAGTAACCAGGGTGCTACACTAACCGGGTGCTACAGTAACCTGACCCAACACACACCTATAAATACCCCTCTAACCTATTAATTTTTATCAATTCTCACCATTCTCCACACTTCTTGAGAGTTCTATAATTTTCCATCACTTTCCATCAACTTCCATAACATTCCATAACTCTCCATAATCCTTCCTAACCTTCCATAATCTTCCAAAACCTTTCCATATCATCAAGAGACATCAAAACCTCAAGGAAAATTTATGGAAGATAATTGTTCTTGTTTCTCTTCAAGGTAGTGATGAACTTGATCTTAGAAAGGGGTGAATAGAGTGAAGTTCTTCCACAATAAGGTATGTTCTTCCTATTATTTACATGATTAAGATGATGTAAAGGTTCAGCAATTCTTAGAGAGGAAAGAATCATAGGAGAAAAATCATAAAGAGTTGAATTGAAGTTGATGGCCATGAGGTGAGTTTGAAAGAGAATTTTGGATTAATTTGAAATTAAATGGAATATAATTCTTTGATTTTGGTATTATGGATTTTGTTATGGTTGGTTGAGAAATTAGAAAAATATCATGTGGGATGTTTTATGGAGCATATTGTTATTGATAATATTGTGGTTGATGTTGGTATTGTTGTTATTGTTGTTGGTTGTTGGATTGTGATTTCGGGCTAGGCATATAAACAGGGGAGATGTTGCCCGAATTTCGGCAGATTCTAAAAAGATTTCATTTGAATGCTTAAGACAATTGTATAATATTAAGCCTAATGATAATATGGATGGTTTATGTGTAGAGTTACGAGCTTGGAAGAATAAACGTTGAACGACTAAGGCGACCAAAAGGTATGTTAAGGGTAAACCCTTTCTTTCAAAGGCATGATTCTTAAGCTAGGAGTTCATCTATATTTCTATGCTGTTCTTATTCCCAAAAGTAAGAATTCAAGATTTCCAAATTTTTTATGATGTTAAATGAAAAATGTTCTATAATGATTGTGACGATGATGATGATTCTATTCTAGAAATTCTGAAGCTATGATTTGAGAGCATTATGAGATTATTGAGCCATTCCATGAATCCCTTGATCTTACTTATTGTTGATGGTCTCACCTTATGTTACTCGTTCCTTCGAGGTGAGATATAGCGAAGATAATGATTCTATTTTCAATGCTATCTAATTTCATGATTCTCGAGACTCCCATGACATCGTCGACTTCACCTTAAGATAGTTGATCTTCTAAGGAAGGATATAGTGATAATGATAATGCTAATGATGATGTTGATTTCATTTATGTATTTTTATATATATGTATGTATGTATGCATTGCACTCCCACTGATCAGTTGGGGATAACACCGAGTCCCGAAAGGGCCGGGTACGGATAACACCGAGTCCCGAAAGAACCGGGTACGGATACCACCGAGTCCCGAAAGGGCCGGTACGGATAACACCGAGTCCCAAAAGGGCCGGGTACAGATGACACCGAGTCCCGAAAGGTTCGGGTACAGATATAACAGATGTATGTATAGTAAGTGTATGTGAATGCATATGTATGTATGTTGTGTATGGATGTGTATGAAATATTTTTCCTGTAGATGAGTAGTTTACATGACAGAGATCTTAAGAAGAGTACGAGGTATAATTACTTACTTTATCTTAAGTTATTTTCATTCTAACATCATACTACTATTCATGCCTTACATACTCAGTACATTGTTCATACTGACGTCCCTTCTTGCGGACGGTGCGTTCATGCCCGCAGGTGCAAGTAGAAGAGACAAGGATCTTCCGCAGTAGGCTGCTTTCAGGTACCAGTTTTGATTGGTGGGCTCCATCTCTTCCTGGAGCATTGCCGAGTCTGAGTTGTATATTTTATTTTATTTTTGTGACAAGAGGGTATGTCGGGGGCCGTGCCCCGACTTATGTACTTCAGTCATGTTTATAGAGGCTTTGCAGACAGATTATTGTGTATAGCTCAGTTATGTCTTGTTAGTGGATATGTGGACGGCGCAGGCCCATTACATATATACGTATGCATAATTTTATATTCATAGTTGGCCTTCTTGGCCTTATTTTGTCGTTTAAGACATAGAGGATGCGAGTTATCAGTTGGTTCACACGGTTTCTGTAAGGTGTCGGGTGCTAATCACGCCTCACCAAGGTTGGGGTGTGACACTAGATATGCCCCAGCTATGGTGGCTGAGATGGAAGATCGATTTCATCGTTTCGTGGCTAGTCTAGGGCCACAATCGATAGATGAGTGTACGACTGCTGCATTATAGCCGGGCATGGATATTTCCCGTATACAAGCATATGCACAAAATCTGGAAGACCATAAGCGCCAGCGGAGGGCAGAGTGTGAGAGTAACCGGGCCATGGTAAGAGGGCTAGATTTTTAGAAATCGGGGCTGAATTCAGAAGAGGATAGAGATAGCATTATTCCCGGTATCCATTCCATTCAACAGGGAGTGCACCTTCACGATTTTTAGGTCCGAGATTTGATCGGTCTTCTTATTCCGGAGTGGGTCAGAGTTCTAGAGCTTCGGGTTCTCAGCATAGACCAAAGTCAGGCCAGATGAGACCCTCTTTGCCGTGGTGTGCCCAGTGTGGCAAGTTACATGCTGGTCAGTGTCGGCTGGGATCAGATGCTTGTTATGCTTGTAGCCAGTCAGGTCATAGGATGCGGCAGTGTCCGATGAGAGAGAGTGGGGGTATGGTTCAGCCCACAAGGTCTGTAGTTGGTTTTTCTTCTGCAGTACGCCCTTCGGGGCAAGGTTCTCAAACACCAGCAGAACGTGGTAGAGAGAGGAGTGGAGCGTCCAGCTCAAGCGGTTCTCAAAACTGCATTTATGCATTAGCTGGTAGACAGGATCGTGAGTCGTCTCCTGATGTCATCACAGGTGTATTATCAGCCTCCTCCTACGATGTGGATGCACTAATTGACCCAAGTTCTACCTTATCATATGTTAATCCATTTATTTCTGGAAAGTTTGGGATAGAGCCTGAGTTAATTCAACCTTTTGAGGTGTCTACGCCAGTTGGTGATCCAGTCATAACTAAGCGAATATATCGAGTTGTGTAGTGATATTTTGCAATAGCCATACCCTAGCAGATTTGATTGAGTTAGACATGATTGATTTTGATGTTATTATGGGCATGGATTGGTTGGCTTCTCGTTATGCTAATATGGACCGCAACGAAGATAGTTCGATTTCGGTTCCCAAGCGAGCCGAAACCGGGTGGAAGGACAATGTCGCTTCACCGAGAGTGGGTTTATTTCCTACCTTAAGGCACGAAAGATGATTAGAAAAGGGTACATTTATCACCTGGTTCGGGTTCAGGATGTACAAGCAGAGTCACCAACCCTTCAGTCTGTTCCCGTGGTTAATGAGTTTCCAGAAGTGTTTCCGTACGAGCTCCCTGCATTCCTCCGCAGCGGGAGATTGATTTTACTATCGGTCTATTACCAGATACTAAGCCAATATCCATTCCTCCTTGTAGGATAGTACCTGCAGAGTTGAAGGAACTGAAGGAGCAATTGAAGGATTTACTTGAGAAGGGCTTTATTAGACCTAGTACATCGCAGCGGGGAGCGCCAGTGTTGTTTGTAAGAAAGAAGGATGGCTCCTTGCAAATGTGTATTGATTATAGGCAATTGAATAAGGTGACTATAAAGAATAAATATCTACTTTCGAGGATTGATGACTTGTTTGATCAGCTACAAGGCTCTAAATACTTCTCGAAGATAGACTTGAGATCAGGGTATCATCAGGTTAGGGTGAAGGAGGAAGACATCCCAAAAATGGCCTTTAGGACTAGATATGGGCCTATGAGTTTCGTGTTATGTCGTTCGGGTTAACGAATGCTCCAGCTGTGTTTATAGATTTGATGAATCACGTATTCAGGCCCTTCCTAGATCTGTTCGTGATTGTGTTTATAGATGATATTCTGGTTTATTCACCATCGGAGGCTGAACATGCAGAACATCCACGAGCAGTGCTTGGAGTTCTTCGAGATAGAGAGTTGTATGCCAAGTTCTCCAAGTGCGAGGTCTGGTTGAACTCTGTGGCTTTTCTGGGGCACATTATTTCAGATGAAGGCATTAGAGTAGATGCTCAAAAGATCGAAGCTGTGAAGAATTGGCCAAGGCCCACGACACCAACGGAGATATGAAGTTTCTTGGGTTTGGTTGGTTATTACCTAAGCTTCGTAGAAGGATTTTCTTCTCTTTCGGCCTCGTTTACTAAGCCGACTCGAGAAATCGCCAAGTTTCAAAGTGGACGGATGCGTGTGAGTAAAGTTTCAAGATATTAAAGAACAATTTGACCTCAGCACCTATTTTGACTCTTCCTGAGGGAACAAATGGCTATGTGATTTATTGTGATGCTTCAGGTATTAGGTTGGGCTGTGTATTGATGCAGCATGGTAAGGTTGTTGCTTATGCTTCTAAACAAACTGAAGCACCAGAAGAACTATCCAACCCATGATCTTGAGTTAGTCATGTGATCCATGCTTTGAAAATGTGTAGACATTATTTATATGGCGTCCATACCGACCATAAAAGCCTCCAATACATCTTTAAGCGTAAGGACTTGAACTTACAGAGGCGATGGCTACGTTGCTAAAGGATTATGATGTTGATATTCTGTACCATCTTGGGAAGGCAAATGTAGTAGCCGATGCTCTTAGTCGAAAATATATGGGTAGCCTGTCATATTTGCAGCCAGAGAAGAGTGAGCTAGCCCGTGATGTTTATCAGCTAGCCAGTTTGGGAGTCCGGTTGATAGACTCAGGTGATACAGGAGTTACAGTTCAAGATACAGCGATGTCATCTTTGGTAGCGGAGATAAAGGAGCGTCAGTACGAGGATCCTGTTTTAGTTCATTACCGGGATACAGCTCCTCAGAAAGAAAAGACACCCTTCATGATCACAAGAGATGGAGTACACAGGTATCGAGGTAGTTTATGCATTCCTAATGTTGCAGGTCTTTACCGGCAAGTTATGGGGGAAGCCCACTATTCTCGCTATTTTATCCATCCGGGCACAACAACGATGTATCATAATCTCAAGGAAGTGTATTGGTGGGATGGCATGAAGAAAGATATAGTAGAGTTTGTCGCTCAGTGTCTGAATTGTCAGCAAGTTAAGGCAGAGCATCAGAAGCCTGGTTTATTGCAAGCTATGGAGATTCTGACATGGAAATGGGAGGTAATTAATATGGATTTCATTACAGGTTTGCCCCGTACTCAGCGGAAGTATGATTCAATATGGGTCATAGTTGATAGGCTTATAAAGTCCGCTCACTTCCTGCTTATCAGAACTACCTATTCAGCTGAAGATTATGCAAAGCTCTACCTAAGAGAGACTCTGAGACTTCATGGTGTTCCTACGTACCATTATTTGCATAGAGGAGCGCATTTCACAGCTAATTTCTGGAAATCTCTTCAAAATGGATTGGGGACTCAGATGAGTCTTAGTACTGCATTTCACCCGCAGACAGATAGACAAGCGGAGCGTACTATACAAACACTTGAAGACATGCTGAGAGCTTATGTGATTGACTTCCGAGATAGCTGGGATGATCATTTGCCTCTTATTGAGTTTGCATATAATAACAGTTACCATTCCAGTATTCAAATGGCTCATTATAAGGCTTTATATGGACGGATATGTAGATCCCCTATAGGATGGTTTGAAGTTGGAGAAAATTAGTTAGTTGGTCCAGATTTGATACAGCAAGTAGTTGACAAAGTGAAAGTAATTCAAGAAAGATTACTAGCAGCACAAAGTCGACAGAAATCCTATGCAGATAATCGGCGACGCAAATTAGAGTTTGAAGTAGGCGATTGGGTTTTCCTGAAAGTTTCACCTATGAAGGGAGTGATGAGATTTGGTAAGAAGGGTAAGTTGAGCCCGCGATACATTGGGCCATATAGAATTATTCGTACAGTGGGTAAGGTGGCATATGAGTTGGAGCTACCTTCTGAGTTGGAGTCTGTGCATCCGGTATTTCATGTGTCCATGCTCCGTAAGTGTATAGGAGATCCTTCGAGAGTTGTACCGGTAGATGATATCCAGGTGACCGAGCAGTTATCATACGAGGAGATCCCTGTAGCTATATTGGATAGACAAGTTCGTCGATTGCGGACTAAGGATGTGGCTTCTGTTAAAGTGCTTTGGAGAAACAATAATGTTGAAGAGATGACTTGGGAGGCTGAAGAAGAGATGAAGACTAAGTACCCGTACTTATTTTCGTTGTCCCAAGAGGCTCAGTGTGAAGCATGATCACCCCCAGGTATTGATTTTATTTATAATTATTGAAATTGGTCGTGTGAGGCCATGGTGTTGTATATTTTACTATGTAGCCCTGTGTGGCATTATTTTGGGTTGCTGTGTATAGGATGGATTGGTATATTTACAGGGGAAACTCTGGCAAAATTTCTATAGAATCCTTAAGAGTTCAACATTCGAGGACGAATGTTCTTAAGGGGGGAGGAATGTTACACCTTGGAAATTTCGTGTCGCTCGCATTATGAATATGCTAATGTAAACCTAAAGTGGACATGAATCCCTTGTAAGGTTAAGAAGGGTATTTGATAATGCTAAGTATATACCTTAAGGTTTCAGAGTTATTGAGGCAATGGAAGTAAGTTCGTCGGAAAAAGTTGAGGTTAAGTCATGTTTGGGAAGATTTCATGCCATGTGAGTTACACATTTCCTAGCATCACTTTGAGGGAGATATATAAGTCCCCTTAGATATTTAATGAAGTTTTATACAAGTTCCAAGAAGGTTCCATAAGTATTGAAGGTCGAACCAATCGAAAAGAACGCAATTTCGCGAAATCGGGGTAAATAGGGTAGTGTGCGGTCGGACATTGAGTGTGCTGAGCCGCATACTGACCGCCAACTCCCCATTTTGGGTGTAATAACTTTCCAACACCACCCCTAAGTGGTGGAGAGAGTGTGCGGCCGCACACATTGTGTGCTCAGTCGCATACTCTCCGCCAAGTGAGTCGGGGTGTGATTTTACCACCTTTTTAAATCCCAAACGACCCCAACTTCATTTCAAAATTTCCACACTTATTTCCCTACCTTTCTATAGGCTTCCTAAGATTTCTTGAAGGTTTCCAATCACTCCACACCTTTCCATATCATCTAAAGAGAGAATCAACATCAAAACTCAAAGGTAATCCAAGGAAGGTGATTGTTCTTGCTTCTCTTCAAAGTTGTGGTGAACTTGATCTTGGAGGGAGTTGAGTGAGGTGAAGTTCCTTGATTATAAGGTATGTTCTCCATCTTATTTGTATGATTGAGTTGATGTAAAGGTTTAGTACTCCTTAGAAAGGAAAAGAATTAAAGTGGAGAGGCTATGAATATTGTAGTGAAGAAGATGACTATGAGGTGAACTTGAAAAGGGGATTTTGGATAAATTTGAGGTTGAATTGAATATAATCTATTGATTAAGACATTATGGATGTTTTTGTTGTTGTTGTTGTTTAGGAGATGTTTTAGGATATGATGGAAGTTGACAAAATAGGGGAAGTGCTGCCCAAATTTCGTTAACTCGTTAATTATACTAGTTTGAACTTAAGAAGTGTTTTCAAGACTTAACCTTAGTATGATTCCTCTTGGATGTAGATTTTTCGAACTTGGAAGGAGAACGTTAAGTGAGTAAGGGGACGTAAAGGTATGTTAAGGCTATCCTTTCTTTTATTTTGGCATGATCTTATGATACGAACGAACAAACAAGTAAATGAGCTTCCATATTACTCTAATCTTAGAGGCATTAGGAGTACCTTAGTCTTTGATACTCCTATACCCCTTTTTATGATTATTCCCTCTGTTCTTGGGTCCTGAGATGTCATATATTGATGATGTTAGCTCAAAAGATGTCTATCGGAGATAGTACGACCTTATGTCACTCCGAGAGTTCTAGTTACTCATTGGAATTATGCATTGCATTCATTATACATATGCATATTAACCCTTGACCAGAAGGCATTATATACGCGTATATTATATGTATATGGGGTATGGGGAAAGGGATAGGCGTTATATACGCATTACTACCTGATCAGCTGGTGCACAGTGATGATGAGATATGGATCGGGCTGCACGTTCCGCAGCAATGTATATGATGATGGCCGCAGAAAGGCCGATGGGATATGAGATATGGATCGGGCTGAACGTTCTCAAAGACTATGACCTACATGTATACACGGGGATTTTCATAGAGAGCATGCATATCATACGCCCTCCGAGGCACTTTCAGTATGCAAAGTTATTCAGATGTTTACAGATATTCAGAGGTCTGTAGACAGTTGTATGTAGATGGCATGTTATGTAGCCTAGTCAGCTCCTATTCTTTTGTGTACAGCATATATGGCGGCCTAGTCGGCTTGCATTGTTCTTTCTAGCTTTTATATATATATACACACATACAGATTGCACAGAATTCATGATGTCCTCCTTTCTTGAGTCAGTATAGTTCAGATTGAGTTATTTATGGGCCCTTGTTATGTAGTGTTATTCAGACGCGAGCATAGGAGTGTTTGGTCACTAGAGATCGGCACTCATCACGACTCCTCGGTTCGGGTCGTGATATAGTCCCTGTGGGTAATTATAGTTCTCACCATTCAGTTCGGAATATCACAAATATCGTAGAAATTCGCAGGTTGCATAACTGCAAACGATATACATACATACATGCTTAATAAATTTGAGGCAAATAGTATAAAATTGAATCTACTGACATAAAAATTGCCTGTAGGCTAAATTTTTAATTCAATTAGATTCATTATTTTTAATTCAATTAGATTCATTCTTTATGATAGAATTATCAATTTACTAGCAGGATAATCTTTACGATATTCATAACCCATATGGGTAATTATGAAAAGTATTTAATATTCTATCCTAATTAATTATGCAACCCAATAATAAAGGTGCTTGAGTAATTATATCGTGCATAATTAATCACAATTCTATTGTCCAAAATTTCTTTATGTGATCGTTAACTTTAAAATTGTATTCAATTAAAAATGTTGTGGCTAATCTTCAATCAAATAAAAAGATAGATCACTTAGACATTAATCCTTATTTAATGTCTATAATTTACTTATTTGATCTTAAACATAATATACAATTTTATTTAATCAAGGATGATGTGGCTAATTTTTAATCAAATAAAATTATATGGATCACGAGACATTAATTTAAAATCTTATATAATATTTATTTCTTAAACATTATGCAATAAAATCAAATATCATGTGCTTAAATATACGTATATAACTGGTAACAAACAGTGTACATACAACCATCACATTAAGCACTTTAAATCTAAGACAGTTAAAGATTTCTTAAATGCATAAGCGCAAACACAACATAAAAATTCAAACAGAAACACCAAACTGCCAAATTTTCACAAATATGTGCTATTTAAGAAATGATGCAAAAATAATAAGGCCATTATATTACGGGAAAAGGACACAAATAGCCGCTGGGCCCAAAATAAACCCACGCCCTGGCCCAAGTTTTCCCAAACCCAAAAAGTAGCCCCTAAACAATTCCCATCCGGTAGCCAAAAGTTGCCACTAAAGGCTGGCCGGCCCAGCAGCCCAAGCGCATTTTTGAAAGAAAAAAAAAAAAAAGTCAGACTTTTTGTGGCGACTAAAAGTAGCCACTAAAGGCCTGCTACAGAAAAATCAGACTTTTTAGTGACAGCTAAAAAAGTCGCTACTAAAGGTTAAATATCCCTAAACATGTATAATATGTGTATATTTAGTAAGAAATACTCCAAAAATTCTGAGGCTATTTTTATATATAATATGTATCATTTGTGTATAAAAATATGTATCAGTACCTATCTGTAATGTATAGAAACTGTATAAAATATGAATTACTAAGGTATGTATCATTTTTGTATATAATATATATCATTTGTGTATATAATGTCTATTATAGAATAGAAAATTGTATCATTTTTGTATATAATATGTATCATTTTTGTATAGAATGTGTATATGTAATTCCGCAGACATGTGTATATAAACCAGATTATCGGTCTTGTATAGAAAGTGTATCATAAGTATAAAAAATGTATCATAGAAACCGTATCATTGTGGTATATAATATGTATCACTATTGTATATGTAAAAAAATATATATCATATCATTATTGTATAATATGTGTATAATAAATGTATAATTAACGTATAATTTATGTATAATAAATGTATAATTAATTCCAACATATGTATATAAACTGTATTATTCTTGGATATAAAGTGTATATATGTATAAACTGTATCATTCTTGTATATAAAGTGTATATATAATTACAGCATATGTATATAAACTGTATCATTCTTGTATATACTACTAAATATACACATATTATATATATTTTGGGATATTTCTTACTAAATATACACATATTATACATGTTTTGGGATATTTAACCTTTAGTGATGACTTTTTTAATTGCCACTAAAAAGCCTGATTTTTCTGTCGCAAGCCTTTAGTCACCACAAAAAGTCTGACTTTTTTTTTTTTTAAAAGCTCTTGGGTTTCGCCGAGTCACGCCATTTTTTGGCATTATTTTAGGTCGACGGACTCTTGGGGGATATTGGTATTGACCGAATGTGACATTCTTTTTAGTAATTGAGACCTTTGCCTTTTTTTTATATTACTGTTGCCTTAGATTTGACTCCTTTCTTTCTAGAAAATAGGACCATATGTTCTCTATTTTCAAAATGTCACATAAAAAATGTAAAAAATATGGGATTTGACTATCTACTAGTGCCGTGTATTACATGAAGTCCCAAAAGATAGAGATCCCAGTGATTTTCCATATTACAGTATAATAAACGAATGGGACCCAATATGTGTTAAAGGTCAAAAAGAAAAATAATACTCCCTCTGTTTCAATTTATATGAACCTTTTACTATTTGAAAAGTCTACGAGATACTTCTTTAACCACATTTTTCTTACATATTTTTAAATTATTTGAATTATAAATTATCATGACTTATAGTAATTTTTCTGTATTTTTTAAATATATGAATTTTATTTTTACAAACTTGAAAAATATATGTCAATTTACGATCAAAGTTCTAAAGTTTGACTCTCGTACTCTGAAAGGTTCATATAAATTGAAACAGAGGGAGTAGTACTCAATACCGACATAAATTACTGTTTAAAGAGTTCTACATCTTTAATTCCCTGAGAAAGTTTCATCGTTTTCTTCCTCTCGACTTTAACAAACCCAGATCAATTTTCACCAAATTAACTTTGAAAATCAGATTTAAAGTCACGAAAATATTAGAAAGTCTGTTTCCTTATGATTTCCAACACTAATTAGTATAAAAAATTCAAAAAATAGAGATCTGAAAATCAGAACACCATTTTTGAACAATTTTTCAAGCTACGGAAAACAACAGAGCAGAGGTAAAATAATTGCTCTGATGCCAAATGTTAGACATTTACACAAATACAAAATATCTAAACACACAGAGAGCGAAATCGCAGCGAAATAATAGAATCGACGTACCCCCGCCATTGTTTCGGAATCGTTGTCGACGTCGTCGGTGACAGTTTCCAACTCCGAAAATCTTCTAGGCACTCAGAATATCTCACTAGATGACGTAGTAATTAAGAGAAGATTTTTCTGTACTTAGGGACGCAACCTATGTTTCCCTTTTCAATGGATTTGGTCTTTGCACACTCTCAATAAAATAAAATTCTTTCTCTGGGTTTGCTCCTACAACAGACTTCCCGCTAAAGCCTATCTTCATCATATTGGGATGAACACTGATCACCTTTGCTCTATTTGCCATACCACCGATGAAACTATCCAACATATTTTTCTGGATTGCTATATTGCTCGTAAAGTTTGGTTGGATCTTGGAATCAACACTAAACCTCTACTTCATCATCCAGACCATTAGCTTCAAGCCATTAAAAATTTAAACATCATCCTTCAACACACCCATTTATCTGTTGGAAATCTTACGGAAAATATTTTATCACAAACCTTGTCTAGGAAAATACTTGATCAAGAACCTTGCAGGAAATTCTTGAAAGCTTGAGGCATGTCAATTAAGACACTGTCCTTAAGGATATTTCACCCGGTATGGGTGTATCCTCCAGGATTCAACAAACTCTTCTAATACAAAACTAGGAGCCAGAATCTAACAAAGATTTCACAAAGTACAAAACCCAGCACACTACAATCTATAAGGAAAAATATGTTTTGGTATATGTCTCTTACAATAAGAAAAGGACCACAATATATAGATAGGAATGTACCATCTCATCATATGGCTGAAGATTATAGCCCAACGTTGGCAGTAAAGAGGTCAAAAAATAAAGGCAATTAAGTCAAGGAATAAAGGCAATTAACAACCATAATTATGACATGATAAAAGCCTTTGAATTCTATTGAAAGGCTATCAATGGTTTGATGTACTTATATGTTTAACGTCTGAATATAATGGCTAATCAAGATTACTAAAGTATAAGAAATATCTTATAACTTATTTTTGAGATATAATAATATTTTTCTCAACAATCCCCCACGTGTCTCAAAAATAATAGTATTAAGGAATAGAACTAAATAAGACATTTTGCTGGGTTTTCACATATGAGTACAATGCGTCGAATCTGGTGTCTTGTAGACTATGAATCAGACCTAGATAAAACAAGAATAAACTTACAGAACAATTAGTGAAGTTTAAAACTTCTATGAACCAAGAATTCTTTTGTAAGCCGTTGTCTTATTTTATCACATTATACTCGCACAATCTTTGTCGTTATCGAGGTTTTACGCTAAGAGGTCATGCGCGTGTCCTGGTATTCATGAGTGCTCTAGAAATCCGTCACAATTTCATAGGAGCGGCACCACTCCACACTCATATAGGTCCACCCATCAAGTGTACTCTACAGAGCAATACACCACCTATAAAGAATATGATAATGGATTAAGAGTGTATAACTCGTACCTCACTTTGCCTTGCAGAACTGCACTATATTCACAAATCACAGGAAGGGACATAATTTCACAGTGCATACTTGATCAACTAATGACTTGTCATTACTCATATGAACCTAATTCATGGGATCTCCAATCACATAGGTTGGGTTACCATCACTGTTGATCTTCTCAAATTGACTTGAGAATTGACTTAAAAATCTCATTCCCCTCAATGTTTCTTATAGTCTGTGAATTGATCAGATTCACCTCCGACTCCACATGATTTACATAAATGATTTCATCTCACATCAATTGCTTTACCACATTATGTCTCATATGAATGTGTCTATTTTTGCCAATAATATTTGTTTTTCACTACAGCAATTGGAGCTTGGCAACCCCAATATTATAACACACAAGATGTTGGTATTGTTCCAATTGGAATACTAACTAAGATGTCTCTTAACCACTTAGCCTTGTCACCAACCAACTCCAAACCACAAACTCAAATTTCATTATGGTCTGGTTGGCTGATTTTCGTATTATTACACCCCAATTAAAAGGTAAACACATTAACACTAATGGATTTTGAGATCCATTTTAGCATAATTTTGTACCTCACTAGTAAAATAAAAAATTCACAATATTTAGTACCATAATTGTGGTACCTCTCAAATACCATTTTCTTTTCTCCCAAAACGATTAGCAAAACATTAACAAGACACCCCCACACTTTCAAATATTTCGGTCTAAGGAATAATCTTTCCACAGTTTATAGGGGATTTTGTAATCTCATAAGGTAATCTATTTGTATGTCACATCCAACTTTATACACCAAAATATATCAAAGATAAAGCAGAGAAACCAATTTTTCTATTGTTTTCACTGTATACAACAATGAAAATATAATTGACTATATTATATATATAGAACAAGAAAGTTGACCTCTAATTATATGAGAACATCTCAATATTAAATTGTAAAAGAACTTTTAAAGGCTATTCAAATAATCAAATACGTTTTCATAATTGAATTCCAATCAGATCATCAGATACGTTTTCAACATAGAATTCAAAGCTAATTATGTTATTAGAGGTCAAACAAACACTAAACAGCCATTGGAAAATATATCGATATAATGACTATTTAACTGACACAATATTTGTATTCAAATCTCATAATGAACTGTAATGGCTAACAAGAATCTTACAAATTAACACAAAGAATGTTTAAATTAATTAACACAAGTAATACCTCATATAATATTAAAATAGTAATTCTGGTCATGAACTTTTTTTTTTTTTTTTTTTTTTTCAGATATCAGTTTTTGTTCCTTTTTCAACATGAGAAAGAACTTAATCTTCCATTTCAAAAACATAATCTTCCATTTCAAAAACTAACATTTTCAAGTCAAAGATGTCATAAATCATATAAATCAGTCACGTAAATAAAGTACAAACATTTATATCTGGAAAAGTATTACGCACATATAAATCATGGTTACAATATTCATCGCCCACAAAACATTATTTTGTTAACACCTTATCAATCTCAAATAAAATCTTTACTCAACTTTTCCTAATAATTTCATAGAAACCACATATTAGGAACATGTACTCCTCAATTAATGCCAATGTCTATTTATTTTTATTTTTTTAAGAAAAACTTTTCCACTCCAAGGACTTGAGTAGTTCAAGAATCACCAACATAAATAAATCATTCTTCTTCTTCTTCAACTTGGGTGTAGAACACAAAATTATTTTGTTTGCACAAAGATACTTCGTAGCACCAAAATCGCCTAACACCCAATGCCTCACATTAACCATAAGATTCGCTTGAGAAATGACCACAACAATTCTATCATCCGCTTAGTCAAATATTTTACTTATCGGGATTATCATTTCTCCGAATCTTCTCTACATTGATGGACATGATGACTTAGTTCGTCAAACACAAGATATTCTGGAAAGGTTCGATAATTAGTTTTGTAGAATCTCAATACCATATCGTTTGGCACATAAAATCGACTCTGTCAAACACCACCTTATGATAAAATTCTTTCGTTAGTGTAAATTTCATTTCCATATCAAAATAACTTTTTCTCAATATAAAAGCTACAAAGCTAAAAGCTCGACTCGCACATAAATAAATCACATTTACATAATAATAAAATCTGTCATAATTAAACTATTATTTTACCGAAAGTATTTGGCACATATTGAGTCTCTGCCTCTATTCCCCACCGAAAGCAAACAATTAGCAATTCTAAATACTCAATTAGCAATTCTAAATACTCATATATATTGTACAATCTTTAGAGAGTAGATTGATATATATAAAGAAGTTTTTTTCGATTTATACGTACCTTTACCTTCTTTGAAAAGAATAAGTGAAAACTCTCTATACCTTTAGATGGGATTAGAACAGTGACTTGGAAATCGTCAAATTGATTCTCCGTAAGATTAGAGTGTAAATATCCTTAAGATTGTTGGAAATCTTACGGAAAATACTTGATCACCAACCTTGTCTAGGAAAATACTTGATCAAGAACCTTGCAGGAAATTCTTGAAAGCTTGAGGCATGTCAATTAAGACATTTTCCTTAAGGTTATTTCACCCGGCATGGGTGTATTCCCCAGGATTCAATAAGCTCTTCTAGTACAAAACTAGGAGCCAAAATCTAACAAAGATTTCACAAAGTTAAAAACCCAGCAGACTACAATCTATAAGGAAAAATATGTTTTTGTATATGTCCCTTACAATAAGAAAAGGACTACAATATATAGATAGGAATATACCATCTCATCATATAGCTGAAGATTATAGCTCAACGTTGGCAGTAAACAGGTCAAGAAATAAAGGCAATTAAGTCAAGGAATAAAGACAATTAACAACCATAATTATGACATGATAAAAGCCTTTGAATTCTATTGAAAGGCTATCAATGGTCTGTATTATATGTATGACGTCTGAATATAATGGCTAATCAAGATTATTAAAGAACAAGAAATATCTTATAACTTATTTTTGAGATATAATAATAACAATTTTCTCAACATTATCTTGGTCTGATTTTTTCCCTTTTGCAATATGGTATCTTTGGCTAGAAATCAAAATACTTTCCACCAAAGGACAGATTTACTTTCTCAGGACCTTGTATTCATGAGAGTTTTGGAATTCGAATTCAGCACCTCCCCTTCAAATAATCACAAACCTCCTAACGAACTTGCTGTCAAATGGAACCCTCCCCTCCGCAAATCATTTTAAGTTAAACGTAGATGGTGCTTTCTCTAACACTACAAATAGTGCTGGTATTGGGGGCCTCATACGCAATGCTACTGGCGACTGGGTTCTTGATTTTACTAAAAATATTCAGGTGCCCAATCATACAATGGCTGAACTTCAAGCTTTGCATACTGGACTACAATTTGCTGCGGAAAATCATATTTCACCAATTGAAGTGGAAACTGATTCCATTGAGGTAATACAACTTCTTGATCATCCTCATCCTATTTACACACCCCCGTTGTTTCTTTATGCAGGTCCCTACTGAGGAAATTGGGAGTCCAGCTCTACGGCACATCTTTATACAAGGGAACAAGGTTGCTGATGTTTTGGCTAAGCAAGGATCCAAGCTACCACTGTTTAAGTAAATAACTGTGTTGTCGTCTCCTCCAAACTCTGCATGGAAGAAATTTCAAGCTGATAAGGAGGGTGTAGTTTATAAAAAAATAGTATCAATGTTTATGTGTAATAAATTGGCTAGCTATGGAAACCTTAGTGTCCTCATTCTCACTGATAATGTCTCTGTATCCCCTAGTTTCGATGGAAGTACTTATGTTTCTATTAATACTAATATGGATGTAATGTAGAGCATTAATAAAATTTCGTTTTCAACCAAAAAAAAAAAAAAAAAAAAAAAAAAGAGAGAAACAAAAGAATGGAAAGAAACGGAGAAGCTCATAGTCATAAATCATAGTGTATACGGGTAAAACCGAGGATACGGACATGCTCGGTTTCCCGTTGTCATGGTTATGCTCGGTCACGATATGACCGGCTCATCGAGAACGAGGCTTCGAGCTCGATCTGGGACAAGGCATTAAAGGAGTGGCGGTTAACTGCCATAAGGAGAAGACCGAAATATCCGCCCTCAACCGGATATTTCGGCGTCGATCTCGGCAACAGCTGTCACCAGATTTCTTTCCTTTATTTAGAATTGTACTAGGGTTGGGACTCCTCTACTATATAAAGAGGAGGTTCCCATCCATCATGGGGGGTTGGCAACAGAAAGAGAGAAAAAGTTCACATCAAAAAACAATACGAATCATTTGAGTCCATTCCCATTTGTTCCTAAGTTCATCTTCATTATTCATCGTGTAAGTACTCGGCAGAGGGTATCGACCTCGGTTTCTATACCCGAGGCCAGACATAATTAATATTTGGTCAGATCTGCTTCTTTATTTACTTATTGGCTTATCTCGCAATTTAATCTCGAATTGAATTTAGCCACATATCTTTGGCATCACGCATAAATTTAATTGTTCTCCATTTTAAGGTTAAACAGTTTGGCGCCCACCGTGGGGCCAGAGATAGTAGTGGCGGTTCAATACAACATTCTGGTTACGCTCGATATTTTACACTTGTTCTTTAAGGTTTGATTTCAGGTATACCAGAAATGTCGGATTCCCATTCCGTCAACTTCCAAGTGGAACCAAGCCATCACGAGCATAACGATGGGGGCGTACCAAATAACAACGCGCCCCCCGTTAATCCTGTTCAAGCCGGATCATCGGTGGGCAACGTACCGGCCGGCGAGAATAACGGAGCCATGTTGTGCTGACTCCAAAACCGGTTAGACATGGCTATGGCTCGATTCTGCCCCCGAGAGAGATCATAGCGCAATTGCAGAACCGAAGTCAGGCACCCGATATTGCCCCATCAGAACAGACCCAGGATACGGAGGAAAGGCACGTCCCACGGGGTAACGAGAACCACCCCGGGCAAAGCAGCGAATTGATAAGAATGCTCGAAGAATTGACGAAACGAGTCGAGTCCGGCGAAAAGAAGATAGAGGTGAACGACAAGAAGGTGGAGAACTACAACTCGAGGGTCGATTAGATTCCGGGGGCTCCACCAGTGTTGAAGGGACCGGATTCGAAAAAATTTGTTCAAATACCCTTTCCACCGAGTGCGACACCGATGAAAATCCATAAGAGATTTCGCATGCTCGATATCTCGAAGTATAATGGGACAACAGACCCAAATGAACATGTATTTGCATATACTATGTACTGTGGCAATGATCTCGGCCCTGATGACGAAAGGGAATCAGCGCTACTTAAGAAATTTGGGGAAACCTTATCAACGGGGGCGATGATTTGGTATCATAATGTCACGACCCAAATCGATGGGCCGCGACAAGTGCCCAACCACTACTGGCCAAGCACTCCTATGCCTGCATTTATGTCACACCCCTACTTGATGGGGCATGATGGGCACCCGACCCTTACTTCAGGGCTGAGCGAACAGCCTCGATTCTCGTGGTACTCATAATCTTCGGACTCTTAAATCATGAAATGAATGCATAATGGAAGCTTTTCAAAGAACAACATGCTTTTCGTCTTTCTCAAATCAAGGAAATTTGTAATCATATGAAACTTGTAACATAATGCATAATGACACATCGGCTTACGAGAACGCTTGCAAAACCGACATGTTATAGACGTGACTCTGCACGCAAAGTCTCTAACATGAACCAAGATACCATAACATAGATACTCGACTCGGCAAGAACACTCCGGAAGGAAATGGAGCTCGCCAATCGGTGGAACATCTTACTCAAATGCCGTATACACTGCGTGGCATGAAGCAACCCCGAAGAAAGGGGTCATACGGAATATGTGCGAGTATGTAAAGCATGACATACGAAAACGGGATCATGCGAAATAAGGAGTATAGAAAATCATAAGGCTTGCCTCGAAACATAAATCATGCGTATCAATATCATATCCGACCCCGTTTATGGAGTGAAGAACATAAGTAAATAATCATCATGTACATATGCATGCGTAACGTGTCCGGCCCTACAGTGAGGGACTCGGTGAATAGGATCATCATATGCCATCCGGCCGCCATCCCCATATCATCATATCATATGCGTGCCGACCCCAGTGAGGGACGCGGTGAATATCATCATATACATATAAGTGCCCCGCCCTCTAGTGAGGGACGCGGTGAATATCATCATATACATATAACGTGCAAGCCCTCTAGTGAGGACGCGGTGAATGCGGTGGGTTGTGCACGAATACGTACCCTGGCCCGGGACGCAGTGAAAGAGGTAATAACAGCTCGCACGAGCAGAGTAGTGAGAAACCACATGCATACAAATCATCAATCCAGACTCAATGAAATAATCTAAACGAACCGTCATTTGAAAGTCGGGACAATAGTTATATCAAATATCTTTCGGACGCCACTCGGAAACATATCAAACATCATGAGCATATCAAAGAACCGTAGGGATCGTAGACATGTATCAAACCAATCCGAGCCCGCCCATGAAAGTTACAGGCATTAATCATTATAGAATCTTTTACGAACGAATCAAGGCAATCCGAGCCCATTTAAAGTTAGGGACCTTATTCGACGTAGAATCCTTTAAGATAAAAACTATTTGTACAACATTTACTATCCAATCATACAAAAGACACAAGGGTCATAGCTCGACTATATTAGGAATATAACATCAAAAAGTGAATAAGAATCATAGACATGCTCGGATTTGAGAATGGAGTTACCCCAAGGCTGCGTATCATATCATATCATATCTTACATCTAAGACATGCCAAAAGAAAGAAAGGGTAAGCTTTACATACCTGTTCCGCCTCTTATTAGCTACGCTTATTCGTCAGCACAATGGCACTTAAAAAAGGATTCATACTAACGTTAGACTCTTTATTGCACACTTGTTCCAAATTTCAAATCAAACTACTCTATATTCTGTCGAAAATCGGGCAGCATCTCCCCTGTTTATATGCCTAGCCCAAAATCACGATTCAGCAACCATTCAACAACAACAATAATACCAACATCAACAACACTATTATTCATACCAACATATTCCATGCGTCCCTTTGACGTTTTTCAATACAACAACAATGTGCACTTTCTTCCATCCCAATCAGTATAATATCATCAATACGCCAACAATGTTAGATACCATTTTTGTATGCGTAAAATCAGTCCATCCACGTAGCCAACACGTTCAAAATAGCCCCATAAACACAACAACTACAATACGACACTCTATGACGCTTTTCTCCATAACTAGTTTCATTTTAGGCTTGCTAGACCTTCAAATAAACTCAACATAAAAGATGGGATAAATAGCATACCTTATACTTGAAGAAACTCAGCCACATCAACTTTCTCCAATGCCAAACTTAAGTAGAAGCAAAAACAAATTACCTTTACGGACTAGTTTGGCGTAATCTTGTTAAATTCTTGATTTATCGGACTATAATATTTGGGAGATGTTTTGAGAGGCTTCTAGGACTCTTTGGAATGTTAATATGCTGAAAAAAAAAGGGCTGATGGGGTATTTATAGCCCCCCTAGGTCGGTTCCACCGACTTATTCATGTGGGGCCCGCGGAACCGTTGTGACTTAGAGGTCTTTCTCTTAAAATGGCCATAACTCTTGATTCCGACATCGTATGAGGGCCCACGACCTATGGTTAGAAATCTCTTTCAATTATCTACAACTTTTATTATTGGTGTTTTTCCAAATTCCAAACTTATACTTATTTGTTTTTGCCTCCCAGTCAACTCGTCTCAAAACGTTTCCTTAAATCGTCCCTTTGGAGGGCTTATGTCCATATTTGGCTTATGGGTCCTTCTTAGGACTTGCTCCAGCTTTCCATGTACTACTTGTATAGCTTTTAATATATCCTTTAAAATCACGACATGTGGGCCCCACCTTACTCATGGTTTAAGGGCTATCATCGGTGATGTATTAACCGATTTACTCCATATACTCTCCAAATGTCATATATATGTCCTTATGCTCGAATAACATAATCTTCATCCATAATCCTTGTGTTCTTGCTCTCCTGACGGCTTTCATCTAAGCGCCGTCCCACGATGCCCGATAACGCGAAATTTTCCAAGGTGTAACAATTTATTCTCACTAACTGTCCTGGGCCCATATACAATTTGTAACTGTGCTATACTGTCTCCCGAACAATCAACATAAAAGACACCATACCGGGAACTCACGGCCAACACATGCATATAAACATAAACAACGAGAATAACGAGCGTGAACTGTTGGCCGCCACGCGCGTGTATCTTTGACACAACGAGATACACGCGCGGTACACCGCAATATCACGACTACATATCTTGTCTACAGACCCTGTGGAGTACAAGCGCAGAAATGACGGACAAGGCACGCCGTGCCCATATATGCACATAACCAAATAGCATACCAAAAGTGTAGCTGCGGATCATGGAGCATGCGGCACAACCTGGCCGAGGAGGTCACACTACGATGGATCGTCGACTAACTACTTGATCTGCGGGCATGAACGCGGCGTCCACGGAAAGGGATGTCGATGCGAGTAATGTACCAAGTATGTAAGAGCATGAATAGTAACATAGTAAGGAATGTAAATTATGACTAATAACATAATGGAAATATAGAGCATATCGTGAGATAAAAAAGAGTAACCGATACGTGAGTGCCAGCAAGGCGGATGCCATGCGTGCTTAGCTTTCTTTGAAAAACATTTTTTTGTTCATATATACGGAAAATAGAACATATCATATTGTCGAGGCGTCGGCTCGATCCATTTAACCACATATGTCCCGCGTCAGGGCATCCCACATCCGGGATGATATCATGTCATATTATACCAGGCGATCGGGTGGTTACGCGTATATAACGCTCTGCTTCCTTTTCCCATATTCGTATACATATATATATATATATATATATATATATATATATATCATATAAGCAGCATGCATGAGAGCCCAAGAAAAGCTATAACTCTATCGGAGTAACGTAAGGTACGGGTGGGCGTTCGGTTGTTCGGTTCGATTTTTTCAAAGTTCGGTTCGGTATTTGGTTTCGATTTTTAAAGTGGAAGCAGAACACGGCTTTAATTAATTGATTCATTCACAGTGTTTTGAAGTTCGGTTCAGTTCGGTTTCGGTATTCTAATTCAATTTTTTGGCATTGGTTAAGCAATAGTCACCCGGTACTAAATGATTCATGATCGACGGCGGCGGCCCGGCGGCGAGCGGCAGCACCCGGCCAGCGGCGGCGGCAACCCGGCCAACGGCCCGGCCCGGCCCGCAGCGCGGCGGCCAAACCGGCACAGCGGCCGGCCCGGCCACCGGCCTAATCGGCACCGAGCGGCGGCGGTAGCCGGCGGCGAGCGGACAGCTTGAATCTATCTTCTAAAACGGTTGTATGATGGATATTTTAAAATAGAACTAAATTGCAAGCCATGATTTTGCAAATTTGTCACCTAGACCCATGTCATTCATTCCAACTCCGTTTATGATGTAAACATTGTATCCAAAGTATGTACTTCCTAGCGTATTATAGAAATATAAAATAAAGGATTAGTAAGGGATTTGTGACTTTTGCCATAGGCTGGGACTTCACCATTACAAACTAAGCCTAGTATTTAGTAGAGAAGGGTGGGGGGCGAGTCCATTGGGGGGCGTGGTTGGTCTTAAGGATTTGCCCACGGAGTTCTCGTTGTCGAAAGAAAGAAAGAAAAAAGATTGGTTCGAGAAATAATTGTTTTACATTTTTGGAAAGATGCATAAGATGAGAGGAGCTTATGAAAATACTTTACATGTTTCGGTTAAGCAAGAAAAAAAATCCGAAACCGAACACCAAACCGAACACCGAATTTGCTATTTAAAAAATCGGAACGGGCAAAACACCGAAACACCGAAAATCGAAAAACCGAATTCATTGGGGTTTTGGGTTTATTTTCGGTTTTTTTTTTGCTCCCC
>NW_026725433.1:0-87415 GCF_029784015.1 Lycium ferocissimum
TTGGAAGGATTAGAGGATGAACGAATCGAAGAGAATACGTTTCGTCGGAATTGACTTTCGGCAGTGCATTATACGGACCGTATTTCCTTAGGTAGAGAGGGTGAGTTTTTGGCCTGGAAATTACGGTCCAATAGACAGACCATATTTAAAATTACGATTCTTATTTCTGGTCGTATTTTTAAGTTGGCTTCAGTTTTTTTTATATATATTTCATATACTTATCATTTTTTCTCATTGTCTCCACTTCTCCTAATCTCCAACCTTCTAGAAAACCCTCTCCAACAATATCTAATCAACTCTTAAGAAATATCAAGGATCAAGAGAGATGATCAAGTGTTTGAAGGCTCTAAAGTAATTATGGAAGCTTGTTTCTCCTCTTGGTAACGGTTTTGGAGGATACTTCAAGGTGAAGCACCCTTAGAATGAATGTGTTATTGAGTTTTGAGGTAAGATTCTATCTTAACTTCATGTTTATGAGTTTATGTGATGATTATGCTAGGTTTGGAGGAAAGGAGTTGGAGGGAAGGTTCAATATGAATTTGAGTTTATGTTGAGATGAAATCTAACTTAAGCCATGTTGTTAATATGTTTTTGAGTCAAAACCTTGTTGTAAGGATAGTAGTTGGCATTGAGATTGTATTGAGGATGTTATACTTGGTATAATTAGAAGAAAAAAGTGTATAAGTGTTGTATACAAAGTGCATTCTGGGCTATTTTGATGTAAATCTTGGGGTAAGTAAAGATGTGACATTAAAGAGACTTATATGAAGTTGTTGTTGTGTTATTGGCTACTCGGTGTACTGTAGTGACTAAGGAGATTGGAATACTAGCCCGACAGTTTCATTGTGGGATTTTGTTGATGACTTGGGGTATGTTAAGGCTAATTTTCCTTCTTTCGGCATGGTCCTTCTAAACTAAATGTAAAGGTAACACTACTCTCTAATGATTCCATTCTTAGCGGCTAAGGATGTTCCATGATGATTCATGTTCTAGAATGTTGTTCAGTAAATCTTTCCTCAGATTGAGAATGATTCATAGAGTCACATGTTGATGAAAATTCTATCTCATAACGATGTTCGGAGGTGTATATGTCACTACGACGTATTCGGTGATGTACTCTTATCATATTCATGCTTTGCATTATACACACATACATACATACATACATACATACCCACGCACATATATATATATATATATATATATATATATATATATATATATATATATATGACCCACGTGTGTTATATACGCATATATTATGTATTATCTCTATAGGGTATGGGGAAGGTGACGGTGTTATATATGCACTACCACCTGATCAGCTGGTCACATAATGATGATGATGATGCCCACAGAGGCTTGACAGGCATTATTTACGCATATATATGTGTGACCCGTGGTTATATATGCATATATGTATACATCCACAGTATTTATGCATATCATTGGCCCTCAGAGGTAGTTCAAACATACAGGTTGCATTCCTTTATCGTATGTACTTTTATGTCTTCTTCATGTTACTTTCATGCCTTTCATACTCAGTACTTTGTCTGTACTGACGTCTACCTTGTCCGTACTGGCGTCCATTTTCTCTAGGCGCTGCGTTTAATGCTCGCAGGTTCAGGTAGACAGGTTGACGATCTGCCTCCGTAGGTTGCTACTCAGCTGATATTTGAGCACTCCCTTTGTTCCGCAGTTGCTGTTATATTTTGGTACGTTATACTTTTGTGTACATACGGGTATGGCAGGGCCCTGTCCCAACCTTGTTATGTCATATACTCCAGTAGAGGCTTGTAGACGGTGTGGTATAGTCAGACGTCGTGTGGCCTCCCGGCCTATATTTTTGGTTGTTTAGTCATCTATGATGGCCTTGTCGACTTGTACATTTTGTCCAGTGTATCTATATAGTATATCTTTTCGGGCTTATCCATTTTCAGCATATTTCTCATATGATCTAATAGATTTTCATCTGATGACCTACGTGGTCCACCCTTGTTTATGATTATAATATGAAAACATGATTAGCGGTGCTCAGCAGGTAGGGCCCGAGTGCCTGTCATGGCCCTCCGGCATGGGTCATGACAGTTTATTGGGGAGGTCTCTCTATCTATTTATCAGACCCTGTAGGCATGAAATACAGTGCCCCCGGCAAAGGGACGTCAGTACGAATAATGTACCGAGTATGTAAGGCAACTGAATAACTAAAATTGAAACTGATATATGAAATCAATTGAGAATCAAAGATACTCTGGAATTACACTTACCTACTCTAACTCATCTCTTATGTTATATAATAGTATAGCTACCTCTATCTGGCCTTATGAGGCTCGATATATCTCCTTATGAGACTCAATATATCTCTATGTAATAATAGTATATCTCTCCAACTCATAGGCCGGGTATATCTCTCCAGCTCATAGGCTCAACATATCTCTCCAGCTCATAGGCCGGGCATATCTCTCCAGCTCACAGGCTAGGCATATCTCTCCAGCTCACATAGGCCTGGCATATATACAGTATATCTCACCGACTCATGGGCCAGGCATATCTCTTCAGCTCATAGATCGGGCATATATAGTATATAATTGTAGTACTGTATATCTGTATATATGTATATCTATAACCTCCCTATCCCTTCAACTGACACTGAACCAGTAAGAACTTGATAGGTTGAATGACCGACTTCCTATCCTATGCATACCTTATTTTCGCTTATAGGATGAAACACGTTACTCTACCTATTCTATGTGATCGTCTTGTGAAATTTAGTCGAAAGGTAAGTAAAAGACACACGATATTTACGTGGATACTACCCGGCTAAAAAAGTGATAAAAACCACGACTTATAGACCTGTAGGATTTCCCTAACTCCTTCACAACAACTGAGCAAACTGCAAGTTACAATTACAACCTCTGTAATCTAACTCCTATCTCAGCCTTGCTACCCAACCTCTAACTAGCAAGCTATCTTCTAGACTCTAACTTGATATTACAACACTTGTATCAACTTTTTATGCTTCTAAATAAGCTGATAAAGATACACTTAGATAGCACAAACCTAATACAAGATTATCGACCTAAAAACTGAAAAACATTATTTAGTAGAACAACTCTTTCAACCCTTCTTCGTGTCACGATCCATTTTGCTTAGGCCGCACGGGCACTTACCTTCCCACCTCGATAAGCGAACCCTCATCCCAACAATGAACTAATACATAAATTGAAGAAAGTTAAGTAGAAAAAATCAATAAATACGTAAGTCTCACGATATATATATATAGATAGATAGTAGCAAAAAGTGCGGAAGACAGTAAATACCCCCAGGGTCTAGTCTTAATAGTACAAGAGCATCTAGGGAGAATAATACAATCTGAAAGTACTACTACATAGTATCTATGTCTCTGGAATAAAAGTAAGACATATAATAGGAAAGTCTTCAAGGTCAGCGGACGCCATGCTCACCCTGGAAACTCGAGTGGAAGCTGAAGAGTCGATCAGCCACGGGTCAGAGAAGTAGATCCGACTTGGTACCCTGCATTCGGAAAAGAATGCAGCAAGTGCAGGTCAGTACAAACAACAGTACTGGTAGGCATCATCGGCCGACTAGGCATAGTTAACATAATTCAGTAAATAAGGTATAAGCAAATAAACCAACCAAACATGAGACAAAGTATCGTAACCGAGTATCCATCATCACCTATGTAAAGCATCTAAACCCGAATATGTCAAGTCTGAGTATATCCGATCTAATCAAATCATCACATTCCAATCATCACAATTCAATCATCACAGTCCAATCATCAGGATCCAATCATCATCATCTCAATCAAGTCATGATGCAATGCAGTGCAATAATGATATGAATGTGATGCTATGCCATGCAAATGAGGTACACATACGTACTTCAGATGGAAATATCGACGTCTTGGTAGCACAACCCAGCGTGCCTCTCAAAGTCTAAGTGCTATCCGTCCCGGATCTTTGCCCAACAGACAGACGGGACTCTGGCCAATTGTTCACAGGGGGAGTCTCACCGGCACCACCCTATGGGACCCGCGGAGTCCATGCACTTACAACAATTCTGAAATAACATTGGAATCAGCCATACAACAACGATGCCGGAATAGCTAATCGGACATAGGCTATCTCACAGTCATTCAAGTAAAAGAGTCTGTCAAATATCGGGTTCACACAATCAACGATTCCGGAATTGAACCTCGGACATCGACCTTCTCACAATCACTCAAGTAAAAGAGTTCATCAAAATATCAGTTTCATATAATCAATGATTTTAGAATGGATCTTCGGACATCGGCCTTTTTACAATCACTCAAGTAAAAGAGTTTATCAATATAAGTTTCGCTCAATCAACGATACCGGATCATCACCGGGTATCGGCCATGCATGAATATGAGAGAATGCGTGCAATGCATATGTAAATAAATCAAGTTCAATAACACAAGTACCACGACGGGGTACGCCACAAGTATTACATCACAATACCAACAGTGGGTATGCCAACATACATCAATAAGTTAAGTACCAACAGTGGGTACGCCAGCAATATATACAAGTACAAATACCAACCTCGGGTATTTCAATTCTATCCAAATCAAAATGATAAGATAGAAGTCGATGTTTACCAACTACACATGGCATCAAGCCAACACAATTGAACAATCAAGCACACATAACGGGGTGGCTAGTCCCAACGCACATCAGGACCCAACCTAAGGCAATATCCATCCCAACTTCATACTCGAAGTTTCACATGCTGTCTCAGACAATATAATCTAAATATGTGATTCACTATACGAAGTCTCACTAAAGGTAAACCATAACCTACCAGGACTGCCGAACCGCAACACCAACGAGTCACTCTTTTGCCTTGACCTTCCTCTGAAGCTCAGAACCAAAGTAGTCTAAGAATAATCGAATTCTATATTAGAAATCATGAAGAATGATACTAATATTGCTATGATATCAAATAGGTCCATTTTAACCCTAGAAATTGGAGAAACGGGCCCACAAGGGCAAAACGGGAAATCTGCGGGCAAAATACAAAATTAAGTACCAGGTGATCATAACCCAACCAATAATTATTGATATAACTCCAGAATTGGCCTAAATCTGATTTTAAGTAAAAACCCTCAAATTGGGTATAAACTCTAAGTCTCCAAATCCAAAATTCAATGTTAAAAGTGGGAGATAAATGCTTAATAAGCTTAGATTAGTGAATATCTAACATGAACATCACCAATTTATCATTAATAATCTAGGAGAAATATTATTCCAAAACCCTCTCTCAAATTCCATCTCTAAGGGATTGTTAAAAGGAAAGGAAAAATCTAAGATGATAGTGATTAAGGAAGGGTAAAGGATTAGGAAAGTTTCACCTCTAAGAATTTCTTCAAATTATCTCCAAGAATAGTTTTCCCAAGATCAAATATCGAGATGAGAAATAATGAGGGTCTAGGACTTATTTAAGACACATTTAATGAAAATTGACTGCCCGTCACAGCCACGACGGTAGATATGTCGCTGCAGCGGCGCCGCCACGGATGCTGGGGGACCGCCACAGTGGTTTGGCCAACCTTACACGTGGCCGCCCCAGCGGTCATCACACCGCTACAGCGGTGCCGCCATTGCGGGCACTAGATATCAGAAATTCCTGAATTTTCTAACTCTTCAATCAAAATTCTGGGTTATTCCCGAGGTCGTCTGCTCACAAACCAAACCCATAGACCAATACAAAATTACGCTATGAACGCGCTCGTGGTCTCAAAATTTCCAACGGAGGCCTCATTGATCGAGTCAACCTCCGATGCGTTAATTCTAATTTCCCATCCTAAGTCCCGAAATGCATCCGAATGCATTTAGAATCAAACCAAATACCCATACAGGTTCTAAATGACCATTTGGACCTCTCAAAATTGATGAAATTTCAAAAAAGGTTCGTTTGCTCAAAAGTCAACTTTGGGTCAACTATTTTCACTTTAAACCTATATTTTCACAAAAGTTGCTCGAATCCGACCTAGACACCTCGAAAAGCGTATCAACGGTCCCCTCGGTTCAAAAGCGAGCTAATCAATGCTCAAAAATAGGCAAAAATGCCGAAAGACCTATAATGACCAAATGGGTCGTTACACTTCGTGTACTAGGGACGCAACCCGAAAGGCTTGAATATCCTGGATATATCTCTTGATAGCTCAATATTCTGAATTCTCTCTTTTTGGGTGCGCAAACTTCTTCTTGGAAAGACCTGGATATATATAGCCCTTGATGCTCAGCAGGTCGGTGAATACAAAACCCTATCCTAGTCGGTCAATGACATGTAATAGGGTTTGTGTAGTATTTGGATTCTTGCCTTGTTGAGTCTGCATTTAATAAGTGTGGAAGGCTTACTAATCCCTACAAATATGGCTAGGAATCTTTCATACTTGAAGGCCAAGTTCTTTCCATAATTCTGTAAATCCTAGTTGTTGTAGGACTTGTCCTGGAACATGTTCACGAACCTCTTTCATCCACTTGGTTAGTCCATCTCTGAATATATCTGTACTGTTGAGCTGGAACATGTTCATATACCTGATCCACCAATCTCTTCCATTCTTTATCTGCCGTTGAACTGCCTCTGAGATTTTGGCTGGAACATGTTGACAGACCTGTTTCATATAACTGTAAGCTCTGTGTCTGCAACTGGTCTTCTCATCTCTGATCAATCTTTGACTCTGATGTTGTTCTTTCTCTATGATGGAACATGTTTGTAGACTTGATTCTTCTGTTAACCTGATTCATATGCTTTGTCTGCAAACTCTTTAACTCAACAATTTCTTCCTTCTGAACATTATCTTATAAGTCTGACTCACTTCACCTCTCCTCTTCTTCATTATCTCACCATTGCACCTGATTCCTCCATTGTATAGAACATGTTGCCATGCCTTGTTTAGTTATTCTATTCATAGATCTAGTAATGTCATACACTGAACATCTTTGTGACCAAGCCACTTCATTCTCTCCTCTTAGACTGTGCTTGTCTGTATCTGGTACATGTATTTTGACCAGTTCTATTCACTTGTGCACTCATCGTCGCATCTCCGTTGATTAGCACCTCTGATCTTCTTTCTTTGTTTCACATATTTGTACCATTTGTGTTCATATGCCTGCATTTGTCTCTGCTACTGTGTAATGGAACATGTCTATGGAACTATGCCAGTCATCATATCCCTTTCTCATAGATTATGTATGTTGAACATTCATTCTCTCTCCGATATGCTTATTGGCACTGGTCTTTGTATTGACCCATATGTTTGCCTCTGAATCCTAGTTAATTCACTGTGCTTCTTGCTTGTCATTTTTGCATCTTCTTTAGATCTGTTTTCATCACGCCTTGTAAGCTAGTTTTCTTGTTCCAAGTATTTGCCTTGTCAATCATGAAAACTTCACATATGATTTTATGCCAGCAAATTCCCCCTTTTTGATGATGATAACTGGGCTATCACATAAGCACAAAATGAGAACAGTCACTCATTTCAGTCAAAACATTCGAGTCACATAGATGAGGCATGGATATACAAGATATACACAGTTAATCAACACTTCTTTTGTTTACATCAACAAGTACAATTTCAGTCTCTTGATGTATTGGGAATTTTGACGCTAAGAATTGTTACATAGAACCTAATTTTTTGGGCACATTTTAAGCAGTTCTATCTAGGAGATTTGGAGAGGCTTTTAGCTCTGGAGGTAGTGTCATTGGCAGGATAAGAGTTCATCAAATATTTTTCTTTATCCTTGATCTGAATTCCAACCCGGAATCTGATAAGATATTGTAATTTATGCCCCTTATAAGGTATTTTGGCACTTGCAGCCCAATTATTCAGATCATGCTCCTTTATGTCATCCTTCCTTATTTCGTCACGAACCCTTATTCATTCATACCTCGTTTTCATCACTATTTTACTAGTGCTTACCTAAACCGAGCTTGCAACATCAGGCAGCTCATTTTTCCATTTTGCGAAAATGTTGCTTTGATGATTTTTCCCTCATATTCCTTTGTTTTAGAGGCTTCATCTCATTCCCCCTGTCTATATGCTCCACCTAACTTTTCTTTTCACTTCCCTTGAGGATATGCATAATATGAATAGCTTTTGGAAGGGTGAAGTTCAGATATAGCACACAGAACAGTATAGAAATTTTCTGAGTGACTGAGAAGGAGGTTTATTTGAACCTGCCGAATCTTTGTATCTTTTCTACTTAGGTTCCATAGAGAGAGTGATAAGGGTTACCAATTTAAATAGCCATGATAGTGAAGAATGATACAGTGTGAATGAATATTTGAAGAGTCTTCTTGGAGAGCGGATGACATAATTGTTACAACTTTTCAAGAGCGTCATCATGACTTACTTTTTCAGTTCTCAACACATACTTAATGGCAGCTATACTTGGCTTAGGGTGACGGCACTACGTTGTTTGAGTTGTTCTATCGATCTGTATGTATGTGAGTGATTGCAAGAGACATAGTACATACCTGAAACGTAGATAACTAATCATATGTAATCTGTAACATTTAGAATTTTTGCATTTTCCCCCGAGTCTCTATGTATTATATCCTTTTTAGTTCACATACCAGGTTCATCTACCCGTTTCAATGTCATGACCCAAACCGGAGGGCCGCGACTGGCACCCAAGACCCTACTCGGCTGAGTGCCATACTACCATTCCATCCATGAGTCACAACTTTTTGTGAGCCTTTAATTTATGAAATGACTCTTCCGTCAAGTAAAACAGGACAAACTTTTCAATAAAACTCTTTCGTCAAATTAGGGACTTCTCCCTTATCGTTAATTCGAAGAAAACCTTTAGTCACAGTAAAATCTTTAAAAACAAAGCATAAAAACACATCGACCTATATGGTCGCTTTACACAACGGTCGACACCTCGACGCACTATCCACAGGACACTGTCTGTAAAAGTCTCTAACATACACAAAATACCATAACATAAGTACTCTGACTCGGCAACACTCCGAACTGAGATGGAGCTCACCAATCCAGCTGATAGCCTAGGAACATCCTATAGCCAATATCCTCTACTTATCTGTATACACCTGCGTGGCATGAAATGCATCGCCCCCAGGCAAAGGGACGTCAGTACTAATAATGTACCGAGTATGTAAGGCAGAACTGAAACAATATATCTCGACTCGGATGATAAAAGAGTAACAGACTCAATCTGTACCTATGGCCAACACTGATAACCATGTATGTGCAAATGGACATTTAATGCAGCATGAGTATGTATACATATATATATATATGTATATATATATATATATATATATATATATATATATATATATATATATAATGCATGCCTTCACCCTGCTCGTAGCCCCTTCGGGCATAATAGCATAATGGCCCCTTCAGGTATCATAGTCATCGTATACCAGCTGATTAGGTGGTTTGCGTATATAACGCCATATCCCTTTTTCACTTCCCCATGAAATGATGTCATGCATGTATGTTAATATGCAAATGCATGAAAATCTTTGGAAACCATCAAAAGACTCCCTTCGGAGCAACTTTTAGTTCAAAACGGGAACTTCTTCCCCTTTTCATTTGTCTTCTTTGAGATTATATGTGAAATGCATGGGAATAAAAAAACTTTACGAATGTCCCCTTCGGGAATTAGACAATATTATGAAATCGCACAACTTATGGGTGCCCCCTTCGGGACTTAAGAGGTCAACGATACGAATATCCCTACACTGTCTAGGAATAGAGTCTTCAAAATCTATTTATTTGTTGGGTTCGCTTGGATAATAAGGATCTTCATCACTACCATAATCATCATCACTATCACATCTCACTTTTAATGATCCATAACATAAGCTGAGGCCATATGTCATATAGCACGCTCAGACATAAGCTGAGGCCATATGTTATATAGCACGCTCAGACATAAGCTGAGGCCATATGTTATATAGCACGCTCAGACATAAGATATGGCCATATATTATATAGCACCCTCAGATATAAGCTGAGGCCATATGTTATATAGCACGCTCAGACATAAGCTGAGGCCATATGTTATATAGCACGCGCAGACATAAGCTGGGGCCCTATGTTATATAGCACGTTAAGACATAAGCTGGGGCCATATGTTATATAGCACACTTAGACATAAGGTGAGGCCATATATTATATAGCACGCTCAGTCACGTCATGAAATCATCTAGAATGTTAGGCTTGAAAATCTCTAGGATTGGAGTCATCGTAAGATTATTCAGAAACTATAGACTTCTGGCATTTCTAGGAGTAAAAAAAATATTATGGATGTCATGTATGGAATCAAAACATAGGAATCATGCCTTTGAAAGAAAGGGACGAGCCTTAAAATACCTTGAACCTCGCTTCTCGACATTCCAACCTACCTCCGGTATTGAAATCTACATATAAAACCATTCATTCTATTGTTAGGCTCATTGTTATATACTTATCCTAAGCCTCCAAATAAATCTTTCTAGAAGCTGCCGAAATTTCGGCAGCAGCTCCTCTGTTTATATGCCTAGGCCAAAATCTCAACTCAGCAACCAACAACAACAACAACAATAACAACATCAACAACAATATTATCAACACCAAAATATTCCACAAACATCCCACACGATGTTTGATCCAATTTCTCGACCCATAAATTCATTATACGCTCATGTAGTAACTTTTCCTCCATAAATAAGCCTAAATCAATATTAATAAGGAAAGATTCATACCTTTCACCCGCTAGAATTTCAATATCTTCGATTACTACCTTGAATCCAAGCCAATTTTCGCTGCAATTTGATATTATAATCGCAACTATGTGTTGTACGAACTTAAATTCGGGGATTTCACTTAATTTGCGTTAAAATCTAGTGGACGGAAGTTGGGAGAATTTTCTAGAAGATTTGGGAAATATTTGGAGAATTCTTGGCTGAAAAATGAGGTTTAGGATCAGATTTTATCCTTAAATAGTGGGTCAAATTCGGGTCGGGTCACTGTACCAGCCCCGGTTACTGTGGCAGCGTTTCTGCTCTGTCAGCCTAAATTGTAACGTCCATAATTCTCCACTTCGATACCGTATCGACGAGCTATTTGTTTCATTGGAAACTAGACACGGTGAACTTTATTTTAGGCTTTTACTTTGCTTCAAAACTCCTCATCTACTAAATGATATTCTTTCTCCAAGTTGGGCCAAAATTGCCCCTCATATGTTCTTCCAAGTTCCAACAAATTTGATTTTCTTAATTCACTTGCCCTTCAATCCTTCCATAGCTTGCTATATGAACTTAAACCCTTATAACCATAAGTTAAGCACATATAAGCTCACATACCTCCTGAAAGGTAGCTCAAATCTCAACATACGAAACTACGGAGTGTAACATCCTTCCCCCCTTTAAAAACATTCCTCCTCGAATGTTAAATTAAGACGAAACTTACTTCAAACTATATCTATAATCCATCCTTATGCTCGTACTCAAGCTTACTTGCTTCCCCCCTTAAAGGTTTTACCTTATGGTATCACTCTAACTTGCGTTACCTTGTACTTTCCCTCAATTCATCCGTAATATTGTGGCGTATATCCTCCGCTTGTTATCCCACCTTTGGCCTCAACTCTTCACTTAGTCGTTTCCCTCATATTGTATCACCTCATTATCAAAACCCTACTATTCCCCTTAATCCCACTTGTATATAATTATCTCAATAGCTTAGACCATAAGTCTCAAAATCAGTCCGTATCTATGTGCAGCAATACTCTTTAACTTGACTTGAACATATAGCTGATTCCATAACCCTTTCGATAATCCACTACCTTATTGTCTTTATATGACTCACAATACTTTAATCACTTGTTTCTATGAAACCTCAAATTGTACTATTGATCACCTTTCTTGCCGATCATTCAGGATATCTTACTTGTTTATCAATTTTCTTTATAATCCCAATAAGTCTCATTCCTATAAGGCCTTTAATATAACACATCTGAATCCCTTTAATCTCAACTGAGCCATCTAAGAATTCCTTCTAGAGCAGTTCACAAGTATTAATTCAACATATTTCACTTACCATCCTGTCGCTAGGTTTCCCATTTCCCTTACTTCTGCAACGTGCACATACTCACATGATTTAGATTTGAGAGATTTTTAACAGAGTTACCTTGTAATTCTTACCATCCCAAACCTGCACACAGCTCAGAAAGCAAGTCCAATGCCTCACAGGGCAACCACAGAAATACAAATAATCCAATAGTTCAGCTATAACAAATTCTTCTCATATATCAACACCAATAGATAGAAAACACACCCTTCTGATACGAGCATCAATCCTTACTAGTAACCTTAAAACCAAGCAAGTAATCACTTATCAATAATCAAGACATCTGGGGTTAGGACCAGGGATTTTGTAACCTATGACATGCTTTATGGCACGATCTAAGATAAGAAAGAAAGGTAACCATCCTAGATGTCCTGTAGCCTCCTGTTTATAAATGTGGCGTGCTTCACACCATAAAAAAGACTCTCTTTGGACACGACTTTGCAGACAACCCCTAGGACGAACTGCTTTGATACCACTTCTGCCACGACCCAAACCGGAGGGCCGTGACTGACACCCAAGACCCTACTCGGCTGAGTGCCATACTACCATTCCATCCATGAGTCACAACTTTTTGTGAACCTTTAATTTATGAAATGACGTTTCCATCAAGTAAAATAGGACAAACTTTTCAATAAAACTCTTTCGTCAAATCAGGGACTTCTCCCTTATCGTCAATTCGAAGAAAACCTTTAATCACAATAAAATCTTTAAAAACAAAGCATAAAAACACATCGACCTATATGGTCGCTTTACACAACTGTCGACACCTCGACGCACTATCCACGAGGACAACGTCTCGCAAAAGTCTCTAACATACACGAGATACCATAACATAAGTACTCTGACTCGGCAACACTCCGAACTGAGATGGAGCTCACCAATCCAGCTGATAGCCTGGGAATATCCTATAGCCAATGTCCTCTACTCATCTATATACACCTGTGTGGCATGAAACACAGCGCCCCCAGGCAAAAGGACGTCAGTACTAATAATGTACCAAGTATGTAAGGCAGAACTGAAATAATATATCTCGACTCAGATGATAAAAGAGTAACAGACTCAATCTGTACCTGTGGCCAACACTGATAACCATGTATGTGCAAATGAACTTTTGATGTAGCATGAGTATGTATATATATATATATAATGCATGCCTTCACCCTGCTCGCATCCCCTTCGGGTATCATAATCATCGTATACCATCTGATCAGGTGGTTTGCATATATAACGCCTTAGCCCTTTTCTCCTTCCCCATGAAATGTTGTCGTGTATGTATGTTAATATGCAAATGCATGAAAATCTTTGTAAACCATCAAAAGACTCCCTTCGGAGCAACTTTTAGTTCAAAACGGGAACTTCTTCCCCTTTTCTTAAAAATGGGAATTTCTTCCCCTTTTCATTTGTCTCCTTCGAGACTCAAAAATCAGATGTGAAATGCATGGGAATAAGAAAACCTTATGAATGTCCCCTTCGGGAATTAGAAAATATTGTTAAATCGCATAACTTGTGGGTGTACGAATATCCCTACACTGTCTAGGAATAGAGTCTTCAGAATCCGTTTATTTGGTGGGTTCGTTTGGATAATAAGGATCTTTATCACTACCATAATCATCACCACTATCACGTCTCACTTTGAATGATCCACAACATAAGCTGAGGCCATATGTTATATAGCACGCTCAGACATAAGCTGAGGCCATATGTTATATAGCACGCTCAGACATAAGCTGAGGCCATATATTATATAGCACGCTGAGACATAAGCTGAGGCCATATGTTATATAGCGCGCTCAGACATAAGCTGAGGACATATGTTATATAACACGCTCAGACATAAGCTGAGGCCATATGTTATATAGCATGCTCAGACATAAGCTAAGGCCATATGTTACATAGCATGCTTAGACATAAGCTGAGGTCATATGTTATATAGCACACTCAGACATAAGCTGAGGCCATATATTGTCACGACCCAACTGGAGGGCCGCGACGGGCACCCGGTGCTAACCTACCCTGGCACCTCTTAACATATTTTCACGTTACATCTAGGTGAGCCACATAACTAAATCATACTTTTCATTCATCATCTTACAAAGGGCGACAATTCGTTTATATCATCATTAGCAACCATGCCCAAATAAATATACATAAGCCGACGAGGCTTAAAAAATAATATCCCAAAATATAGGCCGACAAGGCCAAACACATCTAACCATATACACGTGTCTACGAGCCTCTAAGAAGAATATGTCACATCATATAGGCTGGACAGGACCCCGCCGTGCCCATGAATATGTACACAAAAGAATCTATACCAAAAGCTGTGGCTCCAAATAAAACGGAGCTCCGATATATAGTCCCTGAATAATGAAGCTATGGATCAAGTCTGTCTCCCTGGTCACCTGCGGGCATGACGCAGCGTCCACAAACAAAAGGACGTCAGTACAAAGAATGTACTGAGTATGTAAAGCATGATCAACATCAATATGAAATCATAATAGACAACATGCGAAATATCATAGGATGGGAGATAGTAGTATCATCATTGTAGCACTTACTTGCTTTTCATAGGGACATTCCATTTCTATTGCGTATCCATGTACATACATCCATATCCGTATCCGTATTCGTATCCGTACTCATTTACATTTCGTATCCATTTTTGTATTGATATTCATATTTCCATTCACACTCATATTCATATCATATACATATCATTTACATATCATATACATTGCATATACATAGCCTTTACATAGCATACCCGACCATGAAGGTTCGGTGTTTCACATACCTGGCCCTACCAAGGCTCAGTGTTATACATACCTGGCCCTACCAAGGCTCAGGGTTATCCGTACCCAACTGCAGTGGTGTGTGCACATTATATATATGTATACATATTTACTATATTCTACCCGGCCATAGAAGCTCGGGGTTTCATAATAGCCACAAATGGGCACCTATACATATAAGCTCATAAGCATCTTTAGCATCATTTCTATCGTCATTCATTATATCTATCCCTAGAGGATTACTCATCGTAAAAGGGACTTAATACAATCATAACATATCGAGGAGTATGAGCTTGGTAGCTTTTAGTGTTACACCTCGGAAAAATTTCCCGTTGATGCACAGTGAATGGGCTAACGAAGAGCACGAAGTGTATGGTATTTCAATAAGTGAGGAATGACATTTGATGACCCTAAGTAAGATTTCAAAGATATTTGAAGTAGGAGACGAAAGTTGTTAAGGAAAGTAAGGTATATGTCATGTGTCGGGCAAGATTTACGAGTATCGAATTAATGATGACTTAATAAAGTTTTGGAGAAGAGTTATAATGTCCCTTGGATTGTTACTGAAGTGTTAAACAAGTGTTAAGAAGGTTCCATAAGGATTGGAGATCAAACGAAGTGGCGAGAACAAGTTCAGTGGAATGATGGATTATACGGCTCATTATACGGACCATATAATATTATACGAACCGTATAATGGACCGCAGAACCATCACAGTGAAGATCGCTCACCGGTGGGATTATACGGTCAGTTATACAGACCGTATAAATTTATACGGACCGTATAATGGACCGTATAATGGTCACAGAGACGAGAGTTTGAAGGTCCCATTTCACGGTCACTTATACGGACCGTATAAGTGTCCGTATAATGTCCCGACAGATCAGATTTTTGGGTTATTAAAAAGAGGACCAAGTTCATTATTTCATCTCCATTTTTCACTCTTCTCTCTAAAACATCTCTCTACATTTCTCTCACAAGATTTCAAGAGAAATTAATGTTCAACTTCATCAAATCAAGTGAATCAAGTATAAGAGACCCATTAAAGTTCATCGAAGATAAGAATTCAAGTAAAGGTGAAACTAGGGTTTTTCTCAAGTGAAGTGTTTGCACCCAAGGTTCATTTCTACACCATCTAAGGTTTGTTTTATGACATTTAAGGTATTTGAAAGTTGAAACACTTGGATTATATAAGGAAATAGGAAATGGGTCATGAATGTGGGAATAGTATCACTTTTGAGTAAATGTTTGGATTGAGCTATGATTCTTGATACATTATGATAATAATCATGCTATAAATGATATTGAGAACCTGGAATAGACCTTGTATATGAATGAACGGAATTGTGTGATATGACCATGAATATGGACGAATTGGAGTGAATTGAGAAGTAAGAATAATGTAGTTGAATAAAGGCTATTGTGATGATATTGTGAATATTATTATTGATGTTTGAGAGTTGATATATGATATGGAGGAAGTCGTATAAATCAAGGAGATGCTGTCCAATTTTCCCTAGCTTTAGTCATGAATGCTATGCTATCAATTCTCTAATGTTAGTATGCACTCTAATGAAGGTAGAAATGTGAGCATTGAAGAAGAACGTGCAAGTGATAGAATAGTTAAACGGAAAGGTATGTAAGGCTAACCCTTCTTTCATAAGGCATGGTTCTTTGGCCAAATATCTATCCTCCTATGAGCCTACGATATTCTCTAATGATCCTATCTCTAAAAGCTACTAAGCTTATGATTCTAGCTATGATACGATTGTACTAAGTTCCTTATACGATGAGAACTCCTTTAAGGATAAATGTAATGAATGACGATAGTAAAAAAAAAAAAAGGCTAAAGATGCTTACGAGCTTATATGTATATGTGCCCATGTGTGGCTATTATGAAACCCCGAGCTTATATGGCCGGGTAGAATATAGTAGATATGTATATATGTAATGCGCGTACACCACTGTAGTTGGGTACGGATAACACTGAGCCTTGGTAGGGCCAAGTATGTATGACACTGAGCCTTGGTAGGGCTAGGTATGTGAAACACCGAACCTTCGTGGTCGAGTATGCTATATAAATGCTATGTATATGACATCAATATGAGTACGAATATGCTAACTATATGAAAATGTTATGTAAACGATCTGAATATGAGTATGAATGGAAATATAAATACGAATACGAAAATAGATACGAACGGGAAAATGAGTACGGATACATAGACAGATACGGATATGGATGTATGTACACGGATACACAATAGAAATGGAATGTCCCTATGGAAAGAAAGTAAATGCTATGACGATGATATTATTATCTCCCATCTTATGTTATTTCATATGTCGTCTATTATGTTTTCATATTGATGTTGATCATGCTTTACATACTCAGTACATTCTTCGTACTGACGTCCTTTTGTTTGTGGATGCTACGTCATGCCCGCAGGTGGCTAGGGAGATAGACTTGATCCATATCTACTTTATTCAGGGACTACGTAGCGGAGCTCTATTTCATTCGGATCTGCAGCTTTTGGTATAGATTCTTTTGTGTACATATTCATGGGCACGGCGGGGTCCTGTCCTACCTATATGTTATGAGATGACGCATTCTTCTTAGAGGCTCGTAGACATGTGCATATGGTTAGATATGTCTGGCCTTGTCGGCCTATATTTTGGGATATTATTTTGTTAGCCTTGTCGGCTTATGTACATTTCTATGGGCATAGTTGTTAATGATGATATAAGTGAATTGTCGCCCAATGGGATTAATATGAATGATGAATGAAAGCATGATTTAGCTATGTGGCTCACCTAGATGTGATGTGAAAGTATGTTAAGAGGCGCCCGGGTGCCCGTCGCGGCCCTCCGGTTGGGTCGTGACATTTAGAGATCGAATCATTGGAGAATATCATAGGCTCATAGAAGGATAGATATTTGGCCAAAGAACCATGCCTTATGAAAGAAGGGTTAGCCTTACATACCTTTTCGTTTAGCTATTCTATCACTTGAACGTTCTCCTTCAATGCTCACGTTCTACCTTCATTAGAGTTTATACTAGCATTAGATAATCGATAGCTTAGCATACTTGACTAAAGCTAGAGAAAATTGGGCAGCATCTCTTTTGTTTATACAACTTTCTCCATATCATATATCAACTCCCAAACGTTTATAATAACATTCACAACATCATAAGCAACAATCTTCACACACCTATATTATCCATATTTCCCAATTCACTTCAAATCATCCATAACCATAGACATATCACACTATTATGTTCATTCATATACAATGTCGATTCCACATTCTCAATATCATTTATAACATGATTATAATCATAATGTATCAAGAATTATAACTCAATCCAAACATCTATTCAAAAGTGACACTATTCCCACATTCATGACCCATTTCTATATCCTTTTTGCAATCCAAGTGTTTCAACTTTCAAATACCTTAAACAAAATGGAAATGTCATAGAACTTACCTTAGATGGTGTAGGAATGAACCTTGGGTGCAAACACCTCACTTGAGCAAAACCCTAGTTTCACCTTCACTTGGATTTCTTGTAGTCTTCTAACCCTTGGAAGCTTTCTAACACATAAACACTTAATTCTAGCCTTTTGATCTTTGTGTTCTTTTGGACTTGAGTGAAATGTGCTTAGAGAAGGGTTTTGAGCTCTCAATACTTGTAAAAGATGATAAATGAAGTAAAAGAACCCAAGGCATCTATTTATACAAAAACTAGAAATCAGCTCGTCGGTTACTATACAGACACTTATACGGTCCGTACAATATTGTACGGCCCGTATAGGTGGCCGTGGTTCACCAACCAGAATTTCATCTCCCTGCTGGGAGTTATACGGACCCCTTATACGGACCTTATAAAGTTATACGGACCGTATAAGTGGTCGTATAACTCCATTTCCCTGAAATGGATTTCGTCGTTTCGTTCGATCTCTAATCCTTATGGAACCTTCTTAACACTTGTTTAACACTTCATTAACAATCTAAGGGACGTTATAGCTCCTCTCCAAAACATCATTAAGTCGTCGTTAACTTGTTACTCGTAAATCCTCTTCTGATACTTATCGTATGCCTTACCTTCTCTTGGCAAACTTTCTCCCCTTACCTTGAATACCTTTGAAATCTTAATTAGGATCATCAAATGTCATTCCTTACTTATCGAAATACCATATACTTCGTGCTCTTCATTAGCCTATTCACTGTGCATCATCAGAAAAATTTTCCGAGGTGTAACATATATTATATAGCATGCCAGTCACGTCATGAAATCATCTAGAACCTTAGGCTTGAAAATCTCTAGGATTGGAGTCATCGTAAGATTCTTCAGAAACTATAGACTTCTGGCATTTCTAGGAGTAAAAAAAATATTATGAATGTCATGTATGGAATCAAAACATAGGAATCATGCCTTTGAAAGAAAGGGACGAGCCTTAACATACTTGGAAGCTCGCTTCTAGACTTTCCAACCTACCTCCTATCTTGAATTCTACATATAAAATCATTCATTCTATTGTTAGGCTCGTTGTTATATACTTATCCTAAGCCTCCAAATAAATCTTTCAAGAATCTTCCGAAATTTCGGCAGCATCTCCTCTGTTTATATGCCTAGCCAAAAATCTCAACTCAGCAACCAACAACAACAACAACAATACCAACATCAACAACAATATTATCAACACCAAAATATTCCATAAACATCCCACACGATGTTTGATCCAATTTCTCGACCCATAAATTCATTATACGCTCATGTAATAACTTTTCCTCCGTAGCTAAGCTTAAATCAATACTAATAAGGAAAGATTCATACCTTTCACCTACTAGAATTACAATATCTTCGATTACTACCTTGAATCCAAGCCAAGTTTCACCGCAAATCGATATTATAATCGCAGCTATGTGTTGTACGAACTTAAATTAGGGAATTTCACTTAATTTGGGTTAAAATCTAGTGGACGGAAGTTGGGAGAATTTTCTAGAAGATTTGGGAAATATTTGGAGAATTCTTGGCTAAAAAATGAGGTTTAGGATCAGATTTGATCCTTAAATAGTGGGTCAAATTCGGGTCGGGGTCACTGTAGCAGTATTGTAGCAAGTCAATACTGTAACAGTTACTGTAGCGGCCCGGTTAATGTAGCAGCGTTTCTGCTCTGTCAGCCTAACTTGTAACGTCAATAATTCTCCACTTCCATGTCGTATCGACGAGCGGTTTGTTGCATTCGAAACTAGACACAACGAACTTTATTTTAAACTTTTACTGTGCTTCAAAACTCCTCATCTACTAAAAGATATTCTTTCTCCAAGTTGGGCCAAAATTGCCCCTCACTTTTTTTTTTCCAAGTTCTAACAAATTTAATTTCCTTAATTCACTTGCCCTTCAATCCTTCCATATCTTACAATATGCACTTAAACCCTTATAACCATAAGTTAAGCACATATAAGCTCACATACCTCCTGAAAGGTAGCTCAAATCTTAACATAGGAAACTACGGGGTGTAAGATTCGCCCCAGATTTCCCCTATCTAATTGCCTTTTCTTCTGAACTTTCTTTTCTAGCATTCTTCTTTTTTCTATTTTGAGAGTGAGCAGAATTTTCTTGTGATTCTTTTTCTGTATTGAGCAAGTACTATACGTATGTCATTGTAGCTCTCTCTTCTACTCCTCTTGCCTACAAAAAGATCAAGGGTTTGTTCTAGGAACCCATGTGGTCTTGGGCCCTTTTCTTCGAACACCGGAGTTAGTTAAGTTCCTCTTTATCCATCCTGGCACCTCTTTTAACGACTTGTCCTTCTACCCTTTTTCAACCCTGTTGACAATCTTGGTAGTTCTCTTTGTGATTTTCTGATTTAGGACTATATTTGTTATACCTCGAAAAATCTCATGTCGTTGTGCGATAAATAGACTAACGTCTGGTAGGAAGTATATGATGTTCCTACAAGTAAGACAGGGTACTCATTGATTCTAATTAAGATTCCAAAGACATTTGAGGCAAGAAAAGAAAGTTCATTGAGGAGGACAAAGTATAAGTCGTGTTTTGGAAAGGTTTGGAAAGAACCGGACTAATGCTGATTTAATAATATTTTGAGGAAGAGTTAAAATGCTCTTTAGATTGTTAATGAAGTGTTAAACAAATGCTAATAAGGTTCCATAAGGATTGGAGGTTAAACGAAACGACGAGATTGACTTCGGAAAATGGAGTTATACGACCACTTATACGGTCCGTATAACTTTATATGGTCCGTATAAGGGTCCGTATAACATCAACAGGAAGGGAAAATCCTTGATCGTGAAGTACGGTCACTTATACGGACCGTATAATGTTATACGGACCGTATAAGTGTCTGTATAACACGATCGGGATAGTTTTTTTTTCCAAGTATAAATATAAGTTCCCACTTCAAATTTTTCATTTTTTACATCTTCTCCACTTCTCTCAAGGCCTCTAGAATGTTCTAGACATTTCATTAACATAAATTCAAGGGAAAACAAAGATCAAATACCAAAGACTAATAGAATCAAGTGCAAGAATGCTAATTAGGGTTGATGGAAGCTAGAAATTTCTTTGGAGGTGAAGCTAGGGTTTTCTCCAAGTGAAGCATTTCCATCCAAAACCCATTCCTTCACAACCAAAGGTGAGTTTTATGTTCATTTCATGCTATTAAGAGTATTGAATGGTTGAAAGACTTGGATTATGGAAGAAAGTAGAAAATGGGTTACAAATATGAGAATAGTGGAATTCTTGAATTGTAACTTGACTTGAATCATTGTTCTTGACATGTTATGGGTATAATCTCGTTATGAATTATATTAAGAATGTTGAAGAAGCATTATATGTGAATGAATGCGACGTTGGGTGATAACCATGGTTATGGATGACTTTGAGAGGAGATTTTGAGAATTGAATAATGACTAACTTAACGAAGTTCATGGATTATGATATTGTGGGTGTGTATGTTATATCCCGCATTTTGTGCAATCGGATAATTCAAGACAATTGCGGGAGGACGATAAGCAAGGCCCTATTTTTATTTTGTTAAGCATATGAATGGCTTATGAAGCATTTAGAAGCGGAATTATTAAGAAAGGTCAAGGGCATAAAGGAAAAATTCGCAATACGTTTCGTGGAATTATGGAGGAAGACGAAGGGTAAATTTGGAATTTGGAAAAAAAAATAGTTGCATGAACTACAAGAAATGGGCATGAATTGATTGGGCTTGGAAATTTTAAAAAAAAATATAGAGGCCCAACCGGCCATGGTTATAGTCCAAGCCCATGTGAGAATTAATTCATGTGATTAATAAGAGGAAAGGGCCATAAACTCCTCATTAATTCAAGAAGTTTCAAGAAAACAAGAGAAGAGAGAAAAAAAGAAAGTGGCCTTCGGCCATAGAAAGAAAGAGAGGAGAAAAAGAAAAGAAAATTTTTTTGGCTTTCAATCTTGTCCCAAAAATTGTTATCTTGTGATATCCTACTAAGTTGAGGGTCCTTAGCAAGTTGGAGTGTTTGTTAGAGCAAGAGCAACACCTATTCATGCAAGTTGAAAATTCTAGCCAAGTGAAGAATTAAGGAAGAAGGTAAGAATTCACTTCCTTTTTATATGTTATGGATGATTCTATGTGTTGTAGCATGAAAGAGTGGATGAAATTCATGGAAGGGGAAGAAACTATGTGTGGCCGTGTACCTATAGGTGTGTGTAGGAATGATGATTTGATTATTTTATCTAATATATGGTTGTTGTTATTGTGAATGCTAAGTGGATAATGGAAATTGAATGATTTTGGAGAGGTTGTAGTTGTGTATGTATATGATGTGGCCGTGTGATGTATGTTAGGTATGAAGCCGTGTATATGTGTTGAGTTGGGGAAGAATGGTGAGCATGTTTTATGTAATATTTTGGTTGTTATATTATGGATTTCATGTTGCAAATAGAAGCTTAATGAGTTTAGTAAAGTTGTGATAGTTGGAGACTTGTTGTGTGAAGTTCATGTAAATGGAATATAATGTTCTTGCATGCATGGAAGATTATGAGACTAGTATGATATTGTTGGTATATGAATTATTAGGTTGTTGTTGTTTTCATTGGAGTTGGAAGGTTTTGAAGGAAGTAGTATATTGATTAAGTTGTTAGAATGTATCTTGGATTGAAATTGGAAGTTGTTAATATGGTTGCGATATTATGATTGATGGTTTGGCCGGGTTGAATTCCCGGATTGTTGTTGATGAGAATTGGCTAAGATGATTTTGGGGAATGATGTATTTACAGAGGAAGTGCTGCCGAAATTTCGGTAGCCAAGTATTGTTTTAAGAATTCAATTCTGAAGGCACTAATCATGTTTGGTAAACATGACCAATTTGTAGATTCGCGAGAGTTGGAGCTTGAATTTGGAGTGGCATAAGGAGCGAAAAGAGGTATGTAAGACTTTATTTCCTTTCTTTGGCATGTCTTAGACGTGTAGGCTTGATTTCGCGCCTCGGGGACTTTTCTAACTCTAGGAATCCGTGATTGAAATTAACTACTATTCATTCAGTAGAATTGAATTAGAACTTGCGCGAAATATCGAAAAAAAACTTCTTGAACATCCAGAACTTACACAAATAGGACTCGATTACCCTAAGACCCTCCCAAGTGACGCCATGAATTGTAATATACGTAAATTTGATAGGCCACCTCAGCCGACTCGAGGTGGGCCCACTATTCCCGAATTCTTTCCTATGGTCCCCTTTGACTTATTTTCATTCTATAGTTAAGGAAAGTTTTTGGTTATTATTTTAACTACTAAATCATAGTTGTTTTAACTAATCCCTCGATTCCAAAACATGATTTTCCTTCCTAAAAGTTTACAAATGTTTTCTAAAATATTCATTTTTCTCCAAAAACTAAGTTTTACAATGTTGCAAGTCTTAATGACTAAGACGACGACTATGGCTCTATGATGAAGAATGATGATTCTATGATTAAAGGTTCCAAGTCTATGATTCCGATGCGAGACGAGAACGTTAAACTAGTTTTTGAATCCTCGACCCTACTCATGGATAATGTTTTCCTTTAAAGATTCCAAGTATACGAAACGATGCTCTATGATCCTGTTCTATACTTTCTCATGATATCGCTCTTCACCAATAGTCTCGCCTTATATTAATCATCCCTTCAAGGTGAGGTAAGCGCCCTTAATTATTCTATAATATAATCGGAGGTTCCCGACCTTACGTCACTCCGATAGAGATATGATTTTTCTTGGGCTCTCCAGCATGCTTATATAATCTATGAATATGAAAAATGTATTTGTACATGGGCTGGGGGGTAGGGATACTTGGGAATTGGGAAGGAAACTATGTTTCATTGCCACCTGGTCCGGCTTATCATCCGGACGCGGGATGCCCGGACGCGGGATTTATGGGCGAGCCGATGTATTCGGTGCTATGTGGGCGAGCCGACCGTTCGGTGCTATGACACTACGAATACTATGCTAAGCTATGATACTATGACATACTATGCTATGCTATGACTTACTATGCTATGATATACTACGCTATGCTATGATACTATGACATACTATGCTATGCTATGACTTACTATGCTGTGATATACTACGCTATGCTATGATACTATGACATACTATGCTATGCTATGACTTACTATCTTTGTGATATACTACGCTATGCTATGATACTATGACATACTATGCTATGCTATGACACTATGGTATACTACGCTATGCTATAATACTATGATACACTATGACATGACATAAATTCTATTTTCTATGTCTATGAAAAGAAATACTCTTTTTCTAAAACGGAAAAACAAGCATGCACGGTATGTCTGAAATGGGTGTTTCTATGCACAAACAGTTACTCTCTTGTCTTAAATATATATCCATGACCCCATGATATTGTTATTCATAATCTATGCTCTTGTTTATGTTATTTTCCATGTCTTACATACTCGGTACACTATTCGTACCGCCCTTCATGTGGGCGCGCGTTCCATGCCGCGGAGTCGACAGAATGCCGGATCGATTCTAGAAGTTCCTTAAATACATCTTTGCGGCGCTCCGTTGTTTCGGACACATTTCTTGGTACTACTTTTGTGTATATAACCGGCAATACTCGGCCCTTCCTATGTATATTGTGTACTATGTTTAGAGAGCTCGTGAGAGACGGATATGTACGTAGCTATCTTGTACTCCGATTGTCCCCGTCGTCGTATAGTATGATAATGCTTATTAGCCTATGTTCATAATTGTAATGTTTATGTTAATGTTAGTAAAAAAAAAAAAAAAAAAAAAAACGGCGTAGTTCATATGTGCAATAAGATCACGGGGTTCGCTCGGGCTCCGAATGTAAAATGGGTCGGTGCCCATCACACCCTAGTAAGATTGGGGTGTGACAAAGTGGTTGTCACGACCCAACCCCGTAGGCCGTGACTAGTGCCCGATCTGGGCACCCAAACATATCTATCAAACATTATCTCAAAACATAACGAACGTGACCAAGTGTCTGACAGAAGCCGACAAGGCTATATTTCAAATTTAGATAATTTCCAGAAAAATTTTGGCAGAGTTTCCTTTGTTTTATGGACTAACCAAAATAAGTGGTCGTACACAGAAACACCAACAAAGCCACACGGGGCCACAAAATACCATATACATATGCGGTCCGGCCGCCGGCGAATGGAATCGCCCAACACATCAAATACAAACACCATCATACGGAAGTAGGCACAACCCACCAAATATGTCCACACCTCTAGACATGGTTTTAAGAATCATAGAAAATAATATATCGGGGCCCCGCCGTACCCAAATAGTCCAAATATACATAGGGATAAACATAGTGTAAATATATATACCAAAATGTACGCTCCGGATCAAAGGGAGCAATCCAAGATAGATGAGTGTGGCCTACGGTGGAGGATCACCAACGTACCTGCGGGCATGAAACGCAGCCCCCGAAGAAAGGGGGTCAGTACGAAAGAGGTACTGAGTATGTAAAGCATCGAGTACAGAAGTCCAAATCACAGGCAAATAAGGATACGGAGAGAAATATATCGAATCAGTATAACAAAAGCTGTATTATGACATATATACATAATGCAAATCAAAATCATGCACAACGCTCAGGAATGTGGTCACCACTCCGACTGCGGGCCACGCCACAACATACTCCGGAAGGTTTCAAATCCCGTACAAACCCCAAACATATCGTATCACACATAACATATCGCGACATACCGCGTCAACAAAACAAATCATATCATCGCCATATCACAAAGATAACTCCGTATACGGTAACCGGCCCTATGGCGAGGTCTCGGAAACCGAAACACAACATACTTCAATTCAATATCATACAACGCACGATCACAAAACCGGCCCAGGAACCGGTGAACGAAGTCATAATAAGGCACGAGCGGAGTCGTGAGCAAACAATGCAATTTGTATGTCAAAATAGCCTTTCAAAACTTGATTAATTCATAAGTTAGTTCATTAACCAAAATAGTCAAATAATTAATTAGTACGGAAGTTTATTCCACAAAATATTTCCAAAGTGGTACGTATGGTTCCAAAACGTAGCATAGTATCTCATAGGGTTCAAACATTATTTCATAAGGAACAATTTCAAAATCGAAGATTCTTTATCGAAATTTATCCAAACGAGACCCGGTAGAACAAATAAGGCATCTCGGGTCAGCGGGCCCACCTCGGGTCAAGTCGAGGTGGCAATCATAATTTATGAACGTTTAGAGTCTATAAGATCATACATAAAGATTTCAAAGTCAACTGATCACCTTTACATAGGTTTCGGATTTTTGATAGCTTTCTAGTCAAAGTGGAGTCATTAGGCTTCAATTGAATTGAATGAATAGTAGCCATTTTATAATTCGGCTTTCGAGGCGAATTGCTCGGGTTCCGATATCAACCTAGCATACTAAGACATGCCAAAGAAAGGAGTGGGGAGCTTTACATACCTTAGAAACGTCCTACGCCGCCCGAAACTCAAGTCCCGTTTCGCCTCGTAAAACGCAAATGGTCAAAGCTACCAATTAGAGGTTTCAAGGCTTAAGAGTTCACTTAACTTTGTTTTTGTCTACCGAAATTGAAGCGCACTTCCCCTATATATATAACATCCCCGAGGCTTAACTCGGCTCAACACACATCAACAACAACAACCCAACAACATCAATAATCATTATAAATTACATTATGACACAAATGGTCCGTTTTTTCTACACAATTCAACAATTTTCATCCAACTTCACATTAGCCAACTAATATCAACATTTTCCATATTCATTAACTAATTCAATATTATTCCAACATATTCCAATAACGTACCCAACGATATTCACAAATTCAAGCATTCCGCCAATTTCCATATTCCATCCAACTCTTCCATAACCACAACAAAGCTTCCAAATCACATTGTCTTTCTTCCAAACTCATCAACAACAATCATAATTCACATTTGGAACCTTACTCTCATCATTATATAAAATCATGCAAAATTCTCATAAATTCCCATAATTACATACAAGCGATCCCAACGCCAATTCAAGTCATTAAACCTTTATTTACATCACTAAGATCACAACAACACAAATAACAAACTAATTGAACTTGAATTCATTTCATTCCTATATCCACATGGCACACGGCCAAACACACCACACACACACACACACGGCTTTGCACACACATCAAGACTACGGGATTCTCATCTATTCTCCTTTCTTATCATATTCATAACAATTCCATAACATTAGAATAGCAAAATTCATACCTTTACTTGAATTTCCGACTTGCCGCAAACGTGCACCTTACTCCAAACTAATTGTATCACGCGGAAGGGCGTCTTGAGTAGTCTACAAATATGGAAGGAGCAAGATTTTTGGAATCAACACAAGGCTAGGAGAATTTTTTTTTTTTTTTTTTTTTTTTTGAACAAGGTTCGGCCGAGAGGCCCTTTTGAGGTGCTTTCTTATTTTTTTGTGTTTGATTTGTTTTTCTTGAACATTCTATTGATAAGCATGCATATATACACTTGGTCAAAGGAGCACATGGAAGTCACATGATATATTAAATGGGGCTTGGGCCTAGGCCTCTTGGTGCCACCTGTCTTGGGCCTCAAATTTTGTTCAATTTTTCTTGGCCCAATTCATTCAAATTCTCGTTTTGTAATTTCCGAAACTAATTTCCAAAATTCCAAATTTACCCCTAGCCTTCTAATGTCTTACACCAATAATTTCACAAACAACATAGTCATATCAACAAAGATCAAAATATTGCCTTATAACACACAAGTCACAATTATTTCAAAATTTCCCAAATAGGCAAAAACACGGGATATAACAGTGGTATCAGAGCAGGCGGTCCTAGGGGTTTGTCTACGAGCCGTGTCCAGTAGAGTCCTGTTTATGGGTGTGTAGCGCGCCACACTTATAAACAGGAGCAGTGGCATTTAGGAAATTTGACCTTCTTTGTAATCTAGATCGTGCGATAGAGCTATAATAAGAGATTTTCCTTCTTCCTAATCCGGTGTTATATTTTTCGCCGACGCCCGAGAAGATGAAAGCAACGACCGCCGAGAAGGGGTAAGATAGCGCCGCGAAAGGCGGATTAGATGGGAGCCTCCGGTAAATATTGAGGAGGGTGAGTCCCATAACGAGGCCACCTCTTGTGTTGTTCGCACTCCGCCGATGTTAGGGGAGCAAGAAGGAGCCCCCACTCCCGGCTCCGACACCTCCGGTTCCCCCACTCGAGGCCCCAATTCGGGGAGATGAGACAAAGCTATCCTTACGTTAACTCAAATAGTAGCCACTCGGGCTCAACAACGGGCGTGGAATTTGGTGATGGGGGTCGCGGAAAAAGGGCTAGAGGGAGTACGAGGAGAGACAGTACAGGAGCGTTTTCGGGCACCGGATCGGATCGGCATGCCGATTTTCGGGGCTACCCCGGCCGCGGTGCGCGCAATGTGACGGGACACACTCGGGACGGTGTTACATAGATACGGGAGCTTGCTTTTTTGCGGTCGGATTGGCCATGTGATGCGCGATTGCCCGGAGGTATGATAGAGATCAAGTTCGGCCGCCGGTCGCCGTCGGGGGCTATGGAGTTTTGGGTCCCCGGTATAGCGGTGAGTCTAGCCAGAGGAGACCACCAGTATCCCGATGCCTTCAGTGCCGCAAATTACATGCGGGGCCGTGTCGCGCGGCACAGATGTTTGCTATGCCTGTGCCGAGTCGGGTCATTTTATGCGCGACTGCCCATCTCGACGTGGCAGAAGTAGGGTTCAGCCCACGAGAGTAGTAGTCAACCCGCCACCATTGGTGCGCCCTCCAGTGCAAAGGCCCCGGATATCAGCAGACCGTGATAGAGACCGAGAAGGTATACCTAGTTCCAGTGGACCCCAGCATCATACCCATGCGTTAGCTGACCGACAGGATCCTGAGCTATCCCCTGATGACGTACCAGGTATATTACTAGTAATGTTCTATAATATATACATGCATCGACTAATTTAGGTTTTACAATGTTATATATATATCGCGCCTTATATTACTGAGCGTAATGGGTTGAAACCCGAGCCAAATCAGACGAGTGGGATGTCTCCGCCACTAGTGCGAATTTAGAAACCCCGAATAAGCGCTAATTGTAAGTGTGAATGGTGGTGCATAGTGAAGATAGGAGTGGGACCCGTCGTGAGGACATTCTGGAAGTGGTTAGAAGCTCTCATAGAAGTCGTGTAGGTTGGGACGGATTAGACTAGCACGAAGAGGAGACGGACATGTTAGACCTAAAATGGACTAGGACAATTCAAGTTTCAATAAGGAGGATTTATTGACCCAGGGCCAGCGTTCAGAGCGAAGTTAACTGGCTCACGGCCTACAAGTAGCCTGGGCTTCCAAAATGGATATGTAAGCGACATGTGAGGCATCCATGGAGGAGACCTCCCCAAAGTGTCACAATACACTATGAGGCCAGTTTAACATTCGAGGATGAATGTTTTAAAGGGGGGGAGGATGTTATATCCCGCATTTTGTGCAATCGGATAATTCAAGACAATTGCGGGAGGACGATAAGCAAGGCCCTATTTTTATTTTGTTAAGCATATGAATGGCTTATGAAGCATTTAGAAGCGGAATTATTAAGAAAGGTCAAGGGCATAAAGGAAAAATTCGCAATACGTTTCGTGGAATTATGGAGGAAGACGAAGGGTAAATTTGGAATTTGGAAAAAAAAAATAGTTGCATGAACTACAAGAAATGGGCATGAATTGATTGGGCTTGGAAATTTTAAAAAAAATATAGAGGCCCAACCGGCCATGGTTATAGTCCAAGCCCATGTGAGAATTAATTCATGTGATTAATAAGAGGAAAGGGCCATAAACTCCTCATTAATTCAAGAAGTTTCAAGAAAACAAGAGAAGAGAGAAAAAAAGAAAGTGGCCTTCGGCCATAGAAAGAAAGAGAGGAGAAAAAGAAAAGAAATTTTTTTTGGCTTTCAATCTTGTCCCAAAAATTGTTATCTTGTGATATCCTACTAAGTTGAGGGTCCTTAGCAAGTTGGAGTGTTTGTTAGAGCAAGAGAAACACCTATTCATGCAAGTTGAAAATTCTAGCCAAGTGAAGAATTAAGGAAGAAGGTAAGAATTCACTTCCTTTTTATATGTTATGGATGATTCTATGTGTTGTAGCATGAAAGAGTAGATGAAATTCATGGAAGGGAAGAAAACTATGTGTGGCCGTGTACCTATAGGTGTGTGTAGGAATGATGATTTAATTATTCTATCTAATATATGGTTGTTGTTATTGTGAATGCTAAGTGGATAATGGAAATTGAATGATTTTGGAGAGGTTGTAGTTGTGTATGTATATGATGTGGCCGTGTGATGTATGTTAGGTATGAAGCCGTGTATATGTGTTGAGTTGGGGAAGAATGGTGAGCATGTTTTATGTAATATTTTGGTTGTTATATTATGGATTTCATGTTGCAAATAGAAGCTTAATGAGTTTAGTAAAGTTGTGATAGTTGGAGACTTGTTGTGTGAAGTTCATGTAAATGGAATATAATGTTCTTGCATGCATGGAAGATTATGAGACTAGTATGATATTGTTGGTATATGAATTATTAGGTTGTTGTTGTTTTCATTGGAGTTGGAAGGTTTTGAAGGAAGTAGTATATTGATTAAGTTGTTAGAATGTATCTTGGATTGAAATTGGAAGTTGTTAATATGGTTGCGATATTATGATTGATGGTTTGGCCGGGTTGAATTCCTGGATTGTTGTTGATGAGAATTGGCTAAGATGATTTTGGGGAATGATGTATTTACAGAGGAAGTGCTGCCGAAATTTCGGTAGCCAAGTATTGTTTTAAGAATTCAATTCGAAGGCACTTAATCATGTTTGGTAAACATGACCAATTTGTAGATTACGGCGAAGTTGGAGCTTGAATTTGGAGTGGCATAAGGAGCGAAAAGAGGTATGTAAGACTTTATTTCCTTTCTTTGGCATGTCTTAGACGTGTAGGCTTGATTTCGCGCCTCGGGGACTTTTCTAACTCTAGGAATCCGTGATTGAAATTAACTACTATTCATTCAGTAGAATTGAATTAGAACTTGCGCGAAATGTCGAAAAAACTTCTTGAACATCCAGAACTTACACAAATAGGACTCGATTACCCTAAGACCCTCCCAAGTGACGCCATGAATTGTAATATACGTAAATTTGATATGCCACCTCAGCCGACTCGAGGTGGGCCCACTATTCCCGAATTCTTTCCTATGGTCCCCTTTGACTTATTTTCATTCTATAGTTAAGGAAAGTTTTTGGTTATTATTTTAACTACTAAATCATAGTTGTTTTAACTAATCCTCGATTCCAAAACATGATTTTCCTTCCTAAAAGTTTACAAATGTTTTCTAAAATATTCATTTTTCTCCAAAAACTAAGTTTTACAATGTTGCAAGTCTTAATGACTAAGACGACGACTATGGCTCTATGATGAAGAATGATGATTCTATGATTAAAGGTTCCAAGTCTATGATTTCAGTGCCGAGACGAGAACGTTAAACTAGTTTCTTGAATCCTCGACCCTACTCATGGATAATGTTTTCCTTTAAAGATTCCAAGTATACGAAACGATGCTCTATGATCCTGTTCTATACTTTCTCATGATATCGCTCTTCACCAATAGTCTCGCCTTATATTAATCATCCCTTCAAGGTGAGGTAAGCGCCCTTAATTATTCTATAATATAATCGGAGGTTCCCGACCTTACGTCACTCCGATAGAGACATGATTTTTCTTGGGCTCTCCAGCATGCTTATATAATCTATGAATATGAAAAATGTATTTGTACATGGGCTGGGGGGTAGGGATACTTGGGAATTGGGAAGGAAACTATGTTTCATTGCCACCTGGTCAGCTGGCTTATCATCCCGGACGCGGGATGCCCGGACGCGGGATTTATGGGCGAGCCGATGTATTCGGTGCTATGTGGGCGAGCCGACACTGTTCGGTGCTATGACACTACGAATACTATGCTAAGCTATGATACTATGACATACTATGCTATGCTATGACTTACTATGCTATGATATACTACGCTATGCTATGATACTATGACATACTATGCTATGCTATGACTTACTATCTTTATGATATACTACGCTATGCTATGATACTATGACATACTATGCTATGCTATGACACTATGATATACTACGCTATGCTATGATACTATGACATACTATGCTATGCTATGACACTATGGTATACTACGCTATGCTATAATACTATGATACACTATGACATGACATAAATTCTATTTTCTATGTCTATGAAAAGAAATACTCTTTTTCTAAAATGGAAAAACAAGCATGCATGGTATCCGGCCCGAAAGGGGTGTTTCTATGCACAGGTTACTCTCTTGTCTCAGTATATATATCTATGACCCCATGATATTGTTATTCATAATCTATGCTCTTGTTTATGTTATTTTCCATGTCTTACATACTCGGTACACTATTCGTACTGACGCCCCTTCATGTGGGCGCTGCGTTTCATGCCGCGCAGGTCAGCAGACAGCCGGATCTGATTCCTAGGAGTTCCTCAGCAGCATCTTTGCAGCGCTCCAGTTGTTTCGGAGCCCCAGTTTCTTGGTACTACTTTTGTGTATATATTCGGGCACGGCAGTACTCGGCCCTTCCTATGTATATGTGTATTATGTTTAGAGGCTCGTAGACAGATATGTACAGTAGCTATCTTGTACTTCTGATTATCCCCGTCGCTGTATAGTATGATCGCGAAGCTTATTAGCTTATGTTCATAATTGTGCTGTTTATGTTAATGTTAGTCAAAAAAAAAAAAAAAAAAAAAAAAAAAACGGCGTAGTTCATATGTGCAATAAGAGTCAGCGGGTTCGCTCGGCTCCGAATATGGGGTCGGGTGCCCATCACACCCTAGTAAGATTGGGGTGTGACAGTGTAGTTAATGTTTGGGAGTTGTTATGTTATATGGAGAAAGTTATAGAAACAAAGGAGATGCTACCCAATCTTCATTAGCTTTAGCTTAAGCTTAAGCTTAAGCATGTTTCTGGTTATCTAACCTTAGTACGAACTCTCTTGAATGTAGAACTGCGAACATTGGAGGGAAGCGTTTAATGGATAAAGTTAGAGAGGCATAAAGGTATGTGAGGCTAGTCCCTTCTTTTTACAAGGCATGATTCCTATAATATGACATTTCTTTATCTTTCCATGACTTTCTCATATTCCGGAAATTATAAGTCTATGGCTATCAAGGGCTACTCATAAGATAATGAGAAGAGACGTGTTATGAACGTGATAATGATGACGATGAATCCAAATATAGAGACCCTAAAGCTCATGATATGATATTCTTATGAAGCTAATGATCCTTATATGATTCCTTGATGTTATTCATTGTTGCTAGACTCGCCTTATAATGCTAGTTCCTTCAAGATGAGACATGATGATCATGACTACTCCATAATGGAATCGGGGGTTCTCGACCTTACATTACCCCGATAGAGTTATAGCATTTAATTGATTTTAATGTATGCTTTATGATAAGTATATAATGATGAGATTACACCGTGCCTAGATGGCCGGGCATAACACCGCTAAGGCAGGCGGCTTATGATTACACCGTGCCTAGATGGCCGGGCATGACACCGCTAAGGCGGGCGGCTTATGATAACACCATGCCCATTTGGCCGGACATGACGCCACTAGTGGGCGGCGTGCGATAGTTACCCTGACGCGGGTTAACGATAATGGTATATTTGATATGCATAATATGTGTTTTCCTGTAAAAGTTAAGCACGCATAGTATTCGCCTTAAGAGGCAGGCGTAAAGGTTATATCTTCGCCTCATGTTTCATTATTTCTTTATTATGCTAGTATTATTCATGCCTTACATACTCAGTACATTTTTCGTACCGACGTCCTTTCTTTTTGGATGCTGTGTTCGTGCCCGCAGGTAGATAGGGAGGTGGCCCAGATTCTTAGAAGCTACTCAGCAGATTCACAGGAGCACTCCACTAATCCGGAGGTGCCATTTTGATACATTAGTTTATGTATATATTCGGGTATGACGGGGTCCTATCCCGTCTTTGTGTCTGAGTACTCTAGTAGAGGCTCGTAGATATGGATGTGTGGGTAGTTGTTGTCCTATGGATACATCAGTGTATATTTTTGTATGTCATTTTTGCAGCCGTGAGGGCTTATGTATATTTATGTATTGCATTGGAGGTGGTGTATGTTCAGGTTGGGTATGATGATTAGCATAATGAGTGGTGCTTGGTAGTCAGCTCCGGGTACCTGTCATGGCCCCTAGTCGGGTCGTGACAAAAGTGGTATCAGAGCAGTTCCGTCCTAGGGTGTGTCTATGGCCGTGTCCAGTAGAGTCTTGTTTATGGATGTGAAGCGCGCCACACTTATAATCGATAGGCTATAGGGCATTTAGGAAAAATGACAGTTCTTCTTCTTATTAGATCGTGCCATTGAGCCATGTTATAAGATTTCCTTTCCTCTAATTGTGCGTTATGATTTCAGCGATGCCGGTAAAGAGAAAAGCCACAGCCGCCCAGAAGGGCAAGGCTACGATAGAAAGGCGGATGGAAAGGGAGCCGCCAACGAATGTAGAAGAAGGTGAATCCCATAATGAGGCTCCATCCAATACCTCTCACACTCCGCCTATCCTAGAAGAACAAGAAGGGCCTTCAGCTCCGGCTCCTATGCCTCCAGTTGTTCCACCGGGTGCCTCGAGTCAACAGATGACCGAGGACATTCAGCTATTGTCCCAGTTGGTTGCCACTCAGGCTCAACGGCAAAGTACGGGTCCCGGTGATAGAGCCACTAGTGCAAGGGCCAGTGATTTTATGAGTTTAAATCCTCAAAATATTTCGGGTCAAAGCGTGACGAAGACCCGCAAGGTTTTATAGATGAGATATTGAGGACGTTGAGGATCATCCATGCTTCGGATACCGAGTCAGTGGAGTTGGCATCTTATAGACTCCGGGATGTAGCGGTCCTATGGTATAATAATTGGATATCTTCGAGGAAGGAAAATGCACCTCCCCTGGTTAAGCAGAAATTCGTAGATGCTTTCCTTCATCACTATTTGCCACCCAAGGTTCGAAGGGCCCGAGCTGACAGGTTCCTAAAGCTAAAGCAAGGGAATATGAGCACTCGGGAGTATAGTCTCCGTTTTAATTCATTGGCCGGTATGCTCCCACTATGGTAGCCGATATAGGAGATAGAGTGCACAAATTTGTGAGAGGTTTAGGGCCACATTTGTTCAAAGATTGCTTGACAGCTTCATTGCAAGAGGGGATGGATATCTCCCGTATTCAGGCCCATGCCTAGAATTTAGAAGTGCAGCAACAGCCACAAAGGGGTGAGCGCGATATTGATTGAGGGCAGAGTAAGAGGGCCAGATTTGCTAGTAGTGAGTATAGAGAGGGTCAACAACAATATTCCAGGTATTCGGGCCAGTCCGTGACTAGTGCACCTTCTAGATTTGTGGGTAGGAGATTTGATCACCCCATTTATTCTAGTCCGGGTCAGAGTTCGAGGGTCTCAGGTTCCGAATTTAGAGGCGATCCTAGCCAGAGGAGACCACCGGTTCCACGATGTAGTCAGTGCAGAAAATTACATTCCGGCCCGTGTCGCCAAGGTTCAGATGTTTATTATGTTTGTGGACAGACTGGGCACGTGATGTGTGATTGTCCCTCAAGGCACGGTAGAGGTGGTGTTCAGCCCAAAGGATCAGTAGCCGGTTCTTCTTCATCTGTGCGCCCCGTAGGGCATACTTCCTAGACTCCGGCAGGTCGCGGTAGGGGCAGAGGAGGAGTATCCAGTTCAGGTGGCACCCAGCCCCGTATTTATGCTTTAGCCGGACGACAGGATCTTGAGTCCTCTCCAGATGTGGTTATAGGTATACTATCCATATTCTCTCATGGAGTTTATGCATTAATTGATCCGGGCTCTATCTTTGTCTGATATTACTCCTTGTATTGCTGGCCGCATTGGGGTGAAACCCGAGCCAATTAAACCTTTCGAGGTATCTACTCCGGTTGGTGATCTAGTAATAGCTAGACAAGTGTATAAAAATTGTGTGATTGTGGTATGTGATCGTCAGATTGAAGTTAATTTGGTTGAGCTGGAAATTTTAGATTTTGATGTGATTATGGGCATGGATTGGTTGGCCTCTTGTTATGTTAATGTTGATTGCAGAATGAAAATAGTTTGATTCCAATTCCCAGGAGAACCCGTGTTTGAATGGAAAGGTAATACAACGTCTCCAAGAGGTAGGTTTATTTCCTACCTTAAGGTAAGAAAGATGATAGCTAAAGGCTATATTTATCATTTAGTTCGAGTTCATGATACAGAAGCAAAGCCGCCGACCTTTCAATCCGTCCCGGTAGTACATGAATTTTCATAGGTATTTTCAGATGAACTTCCAAGCCTTCTTCCGGAAAGGGAGATTGATTTTGCAATTGATGTGTTGCCGGACACCAATCCTATATCTATTCCTCCTTACCGAATGGGTCCGGCAGAGTTGAAAGAGCTAAAGGCACAATTGAAGGATTTGCTTGAGAAAGGATTTATTAGGCCCAGTTCATCACCGTGGGGAGCACCTGTCCTATTTGTGAGAAAGAAATATAGTTCCCTATGGATGTGCATTGACTATAGGCAATTGAACAAGGTGACGATAAAGAATAAATATCTATTTCCAAGAATCGATGATTTGTTCGATCAGCTGCAGGGTGCTAAATGGTTTTCCAAAATTGATCTGAGATCGGGGTATCACCAAGTGAGAGTTAGAGAAGAGGACATTCTGAAAACGACCTTCAGAACTAGATATGACCATTATGAATTTCGGGTGATGTCGTTTGGGTTAACTAATTCCCCGGCAGTGTTTATGAATCTGATGAATAACGTATTCAGGCCCTTCTAGATCTATTTGTGATCGTGTTCATCGATGACATTTTGGTATATTCTCGGTCAGAAACAGAGCATGCAGACCACTTATGTATTGTCCTTGGAATTCTTCGGACTCAAGAATTGTATGCAAAATTTTCAAAATGCGAGTTTTGGCTAAATTCTGTAACTTTTCTAGGCCATATTATCTCAGCTGATGGCATTCAAGTAGATGTTCAAAAGATTGAGGCTGTGAAGACTTGGACGAGGCCTACAACACCTACAGAAGTTCGAAGCTTTCGAGGATTGACAGGTTATTATAGAAGATTTGTGGAAGGATTTTCTTCCATTTCAGCACGATTAACAAAACTAACACAGAAATCGACAATATTCTAGTGGATCGAGGCTTGTGAATGCAGTTTCCAGGAATTGAAGGATAAATTAACTTCAGCCCCAGTCCTGGCCCTTCCAGAAGGACCAGATGGTTATGTTGTGTATTATGATGCCTCTGGTGTTGGGTTAGGCTGTGTGTTGATACAACACGGTAAAGTTATTGGCTATGCTTCAAGGCAGTTGCGAAAACATGAGAAGAATTACCCGACCCATGATCTTGAATTAGTAGCGGTTATTCATGCTTTGAAGATATGGAGACATTATTTGTATGGTATACATGTTGATATTTATACAGATCATAAAATTCCCCAGTATATTTTCAAGAAGAAGGAGTTAAATCTACGGCAGAGGCGATGGTTAGAGTTCTTTGAAGGATTATTATGTGAGTATTTTATATCATCGTAGAAAGGTGAACGTGGTAGCCGATGCACTTAGTTACAAATCAATGGGTAGTCTGTGTGAGGTTTCTCCAGAGAAGAAAGAATTAATCCGTGAGCTCCACCAGCTAGCTAGCCTCGGAGTTCGTTTGATCGATTCAGGCAATGTGGGAGTTGATATTCATAACACAGCTGTTTCATCCTTAGACACAGAAGTGAAAAGGCACCAATTTGAAGATTCCCAGTTGAGTCATTATAGAGATACATTTCCTAAGAAAGAAAAATCACCATTTGAAGTTTCAGTGGATGGAGTTTTCAGGTACCGAGGCAGGCTATGTGTTCCAAAAGTTGCAGGACTACGTTGCCAGATTTTAGAAGAAGCTCATTACTCCCGTTATTCTATTCTTTCAGGAGCGACAAAGATGTACCATGACCTTAAGCTAATGTATTGGTGGGATGGAATGAAAAGGATATCGCAGAGTTTGTGGCTCAGTGCCCAAATTGCCAATAAGTGAAAGTTGAGCATCAGAAGCCAGGACGGCTGTTGGAAGCCATGAAAATTCCAACTTGGAAATGGGAAGTGATCAACATAGATTTTATTGTAGGTTTTCCTCGCTCTCGGAGAAAGTATGACTCCATATGGGTAATTGTTGACAGACTCACGAAATCAGCTCATTTTCTTCCAGTCAGAACCACATATTCGGCAGAAGATTATACAAAGTTATATCTTAAAGAGATAGTGCGATTTCATGGTGTCCCAGTGTCCATTATTACTGACAGAGGAGCACAATTTATAGCTAAATTCTAAAAGTCTTTCCAAGAAGGCGTGGGTACTCAGGTAAGGCTTAGCACAGCGTTTCATCCACAAACTGACGGGCAAGCCGAACGCATTATTCAGACTTTGGAAGATATGTTATGGGCATGTGTGCTAGATTTCGGTGGTAGTTGGGATGACCACTTACCTCTTATAGAGTTTGCATACAACAACAACTATCATTCTAGTATTCAGATGGCCCTGTATGAAGCTCTATATGGAAGAAAGTGTAGATCCCCAATTGGGTGGTTTGAAGTAGGATAGATATAACTAATAGGTTTGGAGTTGATTCAACAAGCGGTGGAAAAGAGCAAGGTTATCCAAGATCGATTATTGACAGCCCAAAGTCGCTAGAAATCTTATCCGGACAACCGTCGGTGAGACTTAGAATTCCAAGTTGATGATTGGGTATTCCTGAAGGTATCACCGATGAAAGGCGTGATGAGATTTGGTAAGAAGGTAAAATTAAGTCCTCGATATATTGGACCTTATAAGATTGTCCGCAAGATAGGCCAAGTGGCTTATGAACTAGACTTACCCCCAGAACTTGAATCAGTCCATCCAGTTTTCCATGTATCGATGCTCCGTAAGTGTATCGGAGATCCTACTAGAATCGTGCCTGTAGATGATGTTCAAGTTACGGAAAAGTTGGCTTATGAAGAGGTACCCATTGCTATACTAGATAGATAAGTACGGAAACTTAGAAATAAAGAGGTAGCCTCAGTTAAGGTCTTGTGGTGAAACAATAATCGAGAGGAAATGACTTGGGAAGCAGAAGAAAACATGAAGTCCAAGTACCCACACTTGTTTCCACCCCCGGAAGAGATTCAAGATGAGACGCCATTACCATAAAGTATGTAACGCTTTCTTTTATTGCTTTTGGGTCGCATGTGGCCATATTTTCTTGCTATTATGTTGTAGCCCTGCGAGGCAATATTATTGTGGGTTGTTGTGATAGGATGGTGGTGCCATGTTACAGGAGAAACTCTGGCAAATTTTTTGTAGAATTCCCGAGAACTTAACATTCGAGGACGAATGTTTTTAAAGGGGGGAAGAGTGTTACACCTCGGAAAATCTCATGTCGTTGCGCGGTAAATAGACTAACGCAGGGTAAGAAGTATATGATGTTCCTACAAGTAAGAAAGGGTACTCATTGATTCTAATTAAGATTCCAAAGACATTTGAGGCAAGAGAAGAAAGTTCGTTGAGGAAGACAAGGTATAAGTCGTGTTTTGGAAAGGTTTGGAAAGAACCGGGCTAATGTTGATTTAATAGTGTTTTGAGGAAGAGTTATAATGCTCTTTAGATTGTTAATGAAGTTTTAAACAAGTGCTAATAAGGTTCCATAAGGATTGGAGATTAAACGAAACGACGAGATTAACTTCGAAAAAATGGAGTTATGCGACCACTTATACAGTCCGTAAAACCTTATACGGTCCGTATAAAGGTCCGTATAACCTCAACAGGAAGGGAAAATCCTTGATGGTGAAGTCCGGTGACTTATACGGACCGTATAATGTTATACGGACCGTATAAGTGTCCGTATAACACGATCGGGACAGTTTTTTTTTCCAAGTATAAATATAAGTTCCCACTTCTAATTTTTCATTTTTTACATCTTCTCCACTTCTCTCAAGGCCTCTAGAAGGTTCCACATATTTCATTAACATAAATTCAAGGGAAAACAAAGATCAAATACGAAAGACTAGTAGAATCAAGTGCAAGAATGCTAATTAGGGTTGATGGAAGCTAGAAATTTCTTTGGAAGAGAAGCAAGGGTTTTCTCCAAGTGTAGCATTTCCATCCAAAACCCATTCCTTCACAATCAAAGGTGAGTTTTATGTTCATTTCATGCTATTAAGAGTATTGAATGGTTGAAAGACTTGGATTATGGAAGAAAGTAGAAAATGGGTTACAAATATGAGAATAGTGGAATTCTTGAATGGTAACTTGACTTGAATCATAGTTCTTGACGTGTTATGGGTACAATCTCATTATGAATAATATTAAGAATGTTGAAGAAGCATTATATGTGAATGAATTCAACGTTAGGTGATAACCATGGTTATGGATGACTTTGAGAGGAGATTTTGAGAATTGAATAATGACTAACTTAAAGAAGTTCATGGATTATGATATTGTGGGTGGGTTGTTGATGTTTGGGAGTTGTTATATTATATGGAGAGAGTTATAGAACCAAAGGAGATGCTGCCCAATTTTCCTTAGCTTTAGCTTAAGCTTAAGCATGTTTCCGGTTATCTAACCTTAGTACGAACTCTCTTGAATGTAGAACTACGAACATTGGAGGGAAGCATTTAATCGATAAAGTTAGAGAGGCGTAAAGGTATGTGAGGCTAGTCCCTTCTTTTTCTAAGGCATGATTCCTATAATATGACATTCCTTTATCTTTCCATGACTTTCTCATATTTCGAAAATTATAAGTCTATGGCTATTAAGGGCTACTCATAAGATAATGAGAAGAGACATGTTATGAACGTGATAATGATGATGATGAATCCAAATCTAGAGACCCTAAAGCTCATGATATAATATTTTTATGAAGCTGATGATCCTTATATGATTCCTTGATGTTATTCATTGTTGCTAGACTCGCCTTATAATGCTAGTTCCTTCAAGGTGAGACATGATGATCATGACTACTCCATAATGGAATCGGGGGTTCTCGACCTTACATCAACCCGATAGAGTTGTAGCATTTAATTGATTTTAATGCATGCTTTATGATAAGTATATAATGATGAGATTACACGGTGCCTAGATGGCCGGGCATGACACCGCTAAGGTGAGCGGCTTATTATTACACCGTGTATAGATGACCGGGCATGACACCGCTAAGACGGGAGGCTTGTGATAACACCGTGCCTATTTGGCCGGACATGACACCACTAGTGGGCGGCGTGCGATAGTTACCCGGACGCGGGTTAACGATGATGGTATATTTGATATGCATAATATGTGTTTTCCTTTAAAAGTTAAGCACGTATAGTATTCGCCTTGAGAGGCAATTGACGTAAAGGTTATATCTTCGCCTCATGTTTCATTAATTCTTTATTATGCTAGTATTATTCATGCCTTACATACTCAGTACATTTTTCATACAGGCATCCTTTCTTTTTGGACGCTGTGTTCATGCCCACAGGTAGACAGGGAGGTGGCCCAGATTCTTAGGAGCTACTCAACAGATTCGCAGGAGCACTCCACTAATCCGGAGGTGCCATTTTGATGCATTATTTTGTGTATATATTGAGGTATGACGGGGTCCTATCCTGTCCTTGTGTCTCAGTACTCTAGTAGAGACTCGTAGATATGGATGCGTGGGTAGTTGTTATCCTATGGATACATCAGTGTATATTTTTGTATATCATTTTTGCATCCGTGAGGGCTTATGTATATTTATATGTTGCCTTGGAGGTGGTGTATGTTCAGGTTGGGTATGATGATTAGCATAATGAGTGGTGCTCGGTAGTCAGCTCCGGGTACCCGTGATGGCCCCTAGTCGGGTCGTGACAATATTATACCCTCGTTGAGTTGACCTTTTGTACATTCGACAAGTTGGAATTGAGAGTAGTGGAGATAATTGCGTCCAACGATTTGCCTTTTATAGATCCGCTTCAGCTTTCACTAATCACAAGTTGATCTTGCTAGTGCGCTCCCTTTCTTTGTGCAGCTCCCTTCTCGTCCTTTTCATGTCAGCGTCAACTTCAACTAGGTTGTCACTGATTTTCATAGCTTTGGTTTTGACAGTTAATTATAGAACTTCAGTTTGGAGAGGTATGACTGAGGAACTTAGGTGAGTGACTTGTTATTTTTGGGATTGTTTTCCCTTTTTGCCTTTTCCTTGCTAGCTACACTTTTCATAAACTCATTTTTCAGTTCGGATTCAGCATTAAACGACTAAACTTTATTTGTGTTCAATTCAGGATGTTCATCTAGGAGAGTATTCATTAGAGATATGAGTTTCTCCTTAAAAAAGTGATCTAACTTGTCTTTTAGATCAATAATATTTAACCTTGAGTCCTTTCCTGAGTTTGACTCCTCATCAGATGTAACGACCCGTTTGGTCGTTATGACATTTTGACTAATTTTCCCCCGTTGACCATTCCCTGGACCCTGTTAGTATGATTTTTACCCACGAGGATAGGCGACACGATTCCCGAAGTAATCAATTGAGTTTTATGGGGACTTATGTGAATTAGAACCTTAAAATGAAAAACCTTGGACCGATAGTCAACTTTTGGACAAAAGAATCTTTTTCTGAAATCCGTCAATTTTGTGAGGTTTAGAGGGTTGACTATGACTTTGTGGGGTATTTAGTTTGGTTCGCGAGGCACTCGGGAGCATTTGGGTTATTGGTTCGAAAGTTAGTTTTTGGCCGTTGGGGGTTGACCTGATAAAATAGACCTCAGATGGAAATTACGAGGCCACGAGTGAGTTAGTAGTGTATTTTTGTTTATGTGTTTTTATTTATGTATGCATATTTGTTTTGTACCTAAAAGGTCTCGGGTGGAGGTCGAGATTTAGGGTGAAAAACAAGAATTCTACTGGTCTTTGGTGTCTTGCCGTAGCGAGACTGTTTTAGCTGCAGCGGGGATTCTTCAGCGAAGCCTGGCCCGCTGTGGTGATTTCTTGGACTTTTAATGAAGTCCGCCCTAACGAACCGTTCTCCGCCGACGCGAGACCACTGTAGCGGGTCCTTGAGCGGGAACGCTAAATCAGAAAACCCTTTTTATTTCTAACTTTGAACCCATCCCTCCTATTCACTAAATCTTTGGTCTAGAGAGCATTAAGGGTGAATTGAAGAGTCCTTAAAGTTGTCTCACCTTGGGGTTAAGTTCCTTTGTCTTATCTTATTATTATCTATCCTCTTAAGCTTGAATCTATGGTGGAATCTAGAAAAGCTAGTTGGAGAGGATGAGTCCTAACCTTAAGTTTGTTAATTGAATTTTTGGCTATGAATGTTAGTTTGTTTGATGAATCTTGCTATTCTAATCATGGAATCTTTTGAGTTAGTAAATAATAAGCTTGAATCTCTAACTTGGGTTAAGGAATTAATTAGGGTAAACTAGGGATTATGCCTAATTTGGGGGTTTTGTTTGGAATGATGAAATTGATCAATATTTGAGCTTAATTAGCAATTGGAGAGTAGATTTGAACTTCTAGAACGTTGGGTTACAAATTCCACTCTTGAAATACCCGTTTTACCGTTGTGGCTCCGATTTCCCTCTTTTCCTAGTTGAATTTCGATTCGAACGAATGTACAGCAATATGGGTACCGTTATTCCCCATTTCTAATTTTGATTTTGATAATGACTAGACTATGAGTATTCAGAGGCTCTTCAGAAGGGCAAGGCTCACAGTTGATGGTTCGTGGCACCAGCTCGGCTTCGAGGTAGGTTACGGCTTACCTTTCGGTTAGACTTCAGTTAGCGAAGCATATGTAGAAGTTAGTTATTGATGGAGAAAGCATGTTAAGCCTTCGGGTATGAAGTTGGGATGGATATTCTTAGGTTGGTATTGTTGATGACATTGTGGGCTTGTCACCTTATTTGTTGTGATTTGGCTTGTTGCCATGTGTGTGGTGTTTGGCTAGTTGTTTATTTGCTATGTTGTGGTTGTGATACATTTTTCTCTCACTTATCTTGTCATTTTTCATTGATAAATGAAGAATTGGATTCGGTATTTTTATTGTGATATGTGCTTATGTAGAGGCACGAATGAGATTTGATATGATTACACTTGATATTGATATCATGCATAGCATTCATACCCATGATACATCAATATGAACTATGATTGATACTAATGATGATAAGTGAAGAAAAGAAACATCTAGGGCTTCTTATGTTGGTGTTTGCTACATGCATATTTCATATGGCGTCTCATGCAAATAATATTTGATGGTACCTATGTGGTCCGAAGGGAAATTGTTCCAGATGGAGCATTGCACCGATTGAGGATAAGTTTGTATTGGTAGCTGATTTACGGATGCCGTTATGGTTATTCACCCTCATGATTGTTGTTGAATTCGACATTCATGCATACATTTCATCCTGTATTTTTCACGGCAATGTGGTGTGGTTCTAATGGAGAAATTGATTGAGAAAGATCATGGAAACGTATGAAGGAAAGTGAAGGATGAAAGTCACCTATGAGCTGTGTGCGGAGTGACTATGGACAGTTTTGATATGGAAGCCATCTCTGGGCTGTGTGCGGAATGGCTTGTGTTGTAGAAGTCACCTCTAGGCTGTGTGCAGAGTGACTGGTACATGGACTTCGTGGGTCTACCGTGGGTCATAATTATCGAGACGTGGAGGTTATCCATCCATAGCATGTGTGTACGGTATGAGACAGTTGGCCAGTGCATCGCATCGCACTTGCATTCATATTACCTCCACTTATATCACTGATTCTGGTTGTTGCATTTATTACATTGCATGGTACATTTACGCATTGATTCCTTGGCTGATGATTCATTTGAGTTGCTGTGTACTTGTTGATTACTTAAATAGACACCTGTTGACTTCGAGGACTAAAGGTTTCCACCTAGGCTGTGACTGTAGACTACTAAGATCTATTGTAATTAATATTATTGCAAGTCTTACGTGAATGTGCTTAGTGACTATATTTGACTGCTTACATGTCTATTTGTTGATTTCTTTCTTCATATATGTGTACTAATTGTTGTTGGCCTATGATACCTACCAGTACATAGTGTTTGTATTGATACTACCTTATCGTACTCTTTCTGAGTGTATTCGTCTCAGGTTCTACTTTTGCCTCTCGCGAGTGGTCTGGCCAGTTTGCTGAGTTTCGAGGGTGAGCTACTTGACGGACTTCCGTATCTCGGAGGCTCCTCTCTTATTACTTGTTTTCTCTTGTATTCTAAGACAGTATTTGTATTACGAGACTTATATGTTACACCGTGAAATTTTTTGCGTCGTAAGTGAGTTAACATAAGCCCGGAGAGGTCATGGAACCCTTATAAGGTTAAGGAGGACTTCTAACAAGTGCTAAACACGAGTCTAAAGGTTTCAGGATCAAGTGAATCTAAGAAATAGGTCTGTTGGAAATTTGGGAAAAACTTGGCTGAATTTTGGACAGAAATTTTTGGTCCAACTTGAGAGAAGCATAGCTCCTAGAATATGAGGAGTTACGGAATGCATAGCCTATGTAAATTCAAGTTTAGCGAGTCTTCTTTCAAATGCAACTAACAGATTATGATTCTGAGAAGTACTGGATAGAAGTACAGCCCGTGCTTTGAAGTACGTCCTGCACTTTTTGGCCGTACTTCACCCAAATTTTCCAGAAAGTTGGATTTTGACCCTCCCAAGGACATTGAAGTATAGCTCGCACTTTTTGCCTATACTTTGCTCGAAAATTCCAGAAACTTTAAAGTCGGTGGATATTTTTGTTTTAGCCTATAAAATGATTTTCCCATGACTTGGGGTCATTTTTATTCATCAAAACAGATCCCTAGTGACCTTCTAATCTCTCTCAAACATGCATAAACATCCCAAATCAAATCAAGAAGAGATCAAGCCATAATATCCTTAACGAATTCCTAGAAAGTGATTGTTCTTAGCTCTATTTGGAGTTGTGGAGAATTTCGTCTTGAAACAAGTTGTGTAAGTTGAAGTTCTTCAAATATAAGGTATGTTCCTCATTTTGTTTCTTATGTTGAGTTGATTTGAGGGTTTAGCAAGCCTTAAAGATGAAGAGAATCATGGTAGAAATGCTATAAGATGTTATGTGGAAGTTATTAGCTATGGATTGAATTTGTAAGGAAGTTTTGGATGGATTTGGGTTTACTTTGAATATAATCTCTTGGCTATGGTATTTTAGATGTTGTTAATGATGTTTGGGAGTTGTTTTGGAGTTTGATGGAAGTAGGTGATACAGGAGAAATGCTTCCGAAATTTCATTCGCTTACTTAATAGTTTAGTTTGATCTTATAAGCGTTTCAGTAACTTAATCTTACTGTGAATCATCTTGAATGTAGATTTATAAGCTTAGGAGGATAGATTTGAGTGGTTAAGTGGAAGAAGAGGTATGTTAAGGCTGCCTCTTTCTTTCTTAAGGAACGATCCTATTGTTGTGAACTTACACATGATATCCATAATGTCCCTATTCCTAGAAATACTAGAAGCTTATAGTTCTTGATGTTATTATGATATTATTGATCTCTGTCTCATGATTGTTGATCTCATCTTATGATTATTGATCTCATCTTATGGTTATTGATCTTATTCATTGATGTTGGTCTCATCTTGTGATTATGTTCCTTCAAGGTGAGATATGATGATAATGATAGATTCATAATGATATTCGGAGGTTTACCGACCTTATGTCACTCCGATAGAGTTGTAACTTTTATTTGGGCTCTCATGCATGATATATATATATATATATATTACCGCACTATAGTCGGCTAGGTACGGCACCTATTGTGCACACTACTGCAGTTGCATACGGATAACACCGAGCCTATATGACCGGGTATTGATAACACCGAGCCTTCATTGCCGGGTACGGTATTATATGTATATGCATGAAAATGATTTTTTTAAAAAAGGGCAAGCATGTATGATATTCGCCTTAAGAGGCATTCAGATGTATAGGTTATCTCTCTTATCTCTTATTACTTTCATATCCTTATTATGTTGATACTCATGCCTTGCATACTCAGTACATTATTCATACTGACATCCTTTTGTTTGGGGACACTGCGTTCATGCCCGCAGGTAGACAAGGAGACAAATCAGACCTTAGGCTGCTTTCTCAGCATTGTACAGGAGCACTCCACTTGTTCCGGAGTTGCAGATCAGTTGGTACAATTATTTTGAGTATATATTGGTATGGCGGGGTACTGTCCCGTCCGTATCATGTTACGCACTCCATGTAGAGGCTCGTAGATAGTTGTGTACAATTAGATGTCTTTTGACCTTCTCGGTCTATGTTTTGTTATATCCTTTGATAGCCTTGTCGGCTTGCATATGGGCACACTTGATGATGTGCGTTTATATATGTATCTTTTAGGGGCATGTCTCCCTTCCAGCCCCCAGCTCTAGCTCTAGCACCTCCAGTTCCTCCACCTGATACTTCGAGTCAGGAGATGTAATAGGCTATTCAGTTCTTGATGCAGTTTGTAGCCGCTCAGGCCCAGCGACAGGGTATGAGCCATGGTGATAGATTTTTTAGTGCCAGGGTTCGTGATTTTATTAATTTAGACCCTCCAAAATTCTTTAGGTCAAAACTAGATGAGGACCCTTAGAATTTTATAGGGGATGTTGAGGACATTGCGGGTGATGCATGCTTCAGATATTGAGTCGGTAGAGTTGTCTTCTTGTAGGTTACGGGATGTGGTTGTTCATTGGTATGATACCTGGATGTCTTCCAGTGGAGTTAATGTACCCCCACCCATGTGGAAGGAGTTCGCAGATGCTTTTCTCTGACATTATTTACCGCCAGAGATTAGATGGGCTCGAGCTGATAAGTTCCTGAACCTCAGACAGGGAAGTATGAGTGTTCGTGAATATAGTCTTCATTTTAATTCATTGGCTAGATATGCTCCAGCTATGGTAGCTGAGATGGAGGATCGTGTTTATCGATTTGTGAAAGGATTGGGACCACATTTAATTGATGATTGCATGATGGCTTCCCTTCAGACATGTATGGATATTTTCCGCATTCAGGCGCATACTCAGAATCTTGAAAAGCATAAGTAGGAGCGGAGAGCCGAGTATGAGCATGATAGGGGCCATAGTAAGAGAGCCAGATCCTCAAGTGCTATTAGTGAGTTCAGAGGAGGTCAGAGGCAGCAGTATTCTAGACATTCAGGCCATTCAGCGGCCAGCACACCTCTGCAATTTGCAGGTCAGAGATTTGATCGACCTATTTATTCAGGACCAGGTCAGAGTTCCAGGTTCTACATTATCATATGTCACTCATTTTATTTCTGGTCAATTTGGGGTGAAACCCGAGTTGATTAATCCTTTTGAGGTATCTACACCCGTTGATGACCCAGCAATAGCCAGACGGGTATATAGAGATTGTGTAGTTATAGTCTGTGATCATCATACGATGGCAGATTTGATTGAGTTAGATATGATAGACTTTGATGTTATTATAGGTATGGATTGGTTGGCTTCCTGTTATGTTAATGTTGATTGTAGAGCAAAGATGGTTCGATTCCAGTTTCCAAGAGAGCCAGTCCTAGAGTGGAAGGGTAATACAGCATTACCGAGAGGTAGATTTACTTCCTATATCAAGTCAAGGAAGATGATTGCCAAGGGTTGTATTTATCATTTAGTCCGAGTTCAGGATACAGAAGCAACATATCACATCCCGACGAGGGGCATGATGGGCACTCGACCCTAACAGCCGAGTACCACCTGACATGACATAATATAACCTTAATACAATAATCCTGATCGTAATCATTAGCATGTACATATAAGAGAGCCGGTACACAGAAAGGCCCAACACAAGGATAACATAACCTCTTTGTGAACGATTGTATAAATAAGCTGGCTGACAAAGCCGCAACATGAACATTATAAAATATCATATAGCTGCCCAAGCTATAACATGTGTATCATAAGTCTAAGGAAAACATGCATGACTCTGACACCCACTACACTATCTATGAGCCTTTAAGAGTACGTATATTTGTCGTATACATAACATGTAGACTCAATATATACCCAACTAGCAAGCCCGGCATAGTGGTACTTGCTGACGTCCCGCTGAAGCTGGCGATCCTACTAAGAAGGTCCTTCTGCTCTGCTTGTGAGGACCTGCAGCATAAAATGCAGCGCCCCAAGAAGTGGGATGGTCAGTATGGATAAAAGTACTGAGTATGTAAGGCAGGGAAGTAATGACAATAGTAAAATATAAATGTAAACAGGGGAGAATAGTGATAACTGGTAACCTTTGACACCTGAAACCATACAATATGCCATGCATAAGAAAATCATTTTTCATATGCAAGTAAATATACACACTATATATATATAAATATAATGTACCCGACCCTAGTGGGACTCGGTGTGAAGAGTACCCGGCCCTTTTGAGACTCGGTGTGAAACGTACTCGGCCTTTTTAGGACTCAGTATGTGTATCATCATCATCATATCATCATCCTCCCCGCGTTCGAAAAAACATCATTATGTCATAACGTACCCGGCCCTAATGGGACTCGGTGTGAATACCCAACTAATCAGTGGTTGCACATCCACGTGTCGTACCCAGCTCACTATAGCGCTGCTCGATGGAGCAAGATAGTGTATATATATATATATGCATGAGGGGTCAAAGAAGTGACATTGGGTCTTTTGGGGTGATGTAAGGTCGTTATACCTCCGAATATATTATGGGACACATATTGAGGACAAGTAATGACTCAAATGATAATACTCACATTAACATCACAAGGATCTTTCATGAAGTATATAGATGGTTTAATAGGAGTCAATGAATGACTTAGCTGGGGACGTTTACTTAATTTCGTAAAATATCGAAAATTCCGTAAAAATAGGGATTGTCGGAAAAAAATATGCATATTTCATAAAATATATGTACTTCTCATAAAATACGTATTTTTCATCAAATATGTATATCGTAAAATATAGGAAATCTGGAATAGACTCGAATGGGTTGATAATGCACGCTAGGGGTTCTATTGATTCGTGCCAAGGAAAACGATAGCGAAAACCTTACATACCTTTATCTTAAAAAATGTGACCTGGAGGACTTCCCACGCTGGTCCTTCTCTCGCACCTAAATAGAAATATACAACCTGGGTTAGTCTTCTCTTAGCATGCATGCGAAGTATTCTAAGTGTTATATCCAATTCTTTTGAAGTTAGGGAAACTCGGGCAACATTTCCTCTGTTTATACTCCGATCCCAGGATTATAACAACAATCCAACACCAACAATCACAATCCAAACTCATTCCCATACTAATTTGTCAAAAAATATCCATTATAATCCATCATCAATACCCATCATAGATTTATTTCGTATTTCCCCCAATTCGACTAAACACGAGCTAAATCTAGCAATACCCATTTATGAATTTATGTAAACTTTTGATAATAGAGGAAGAATCTTACCTTAAATAGGTTGCATGCGTAAGACACCACCCGGTTTTGGAGTTCCCGCTCTTATCTAAGATGATACAACAACGGAAATCAAAAACTACAAAGCAATACGTACTTTCTAAGCCTAAGTTGAAGTTGGAACCCACCAAATTTGGCAATTGGTGTGGAGGCTTGAAGGCGTGTTGGCGAGGTTTCTAGAGACTTGTAGGTGGTGAGAATGAGTAAAAAAAAATATGAGTTTGGGGCTATTTATAGGGTTATGGGTCGGGTCACTTAATGGTCTTTTAAGTGGGCTTCTAGGATTTTCGCACAGGTTCGCAGCTTCTGGCAGTCCATTTTAAAATGCCCATGACTCCCTACTCCGATGTCGTATCGATGAACGGTTTGTTGCGTTGGAAACTAGACTCGGTGAACTTCAATTTGGATAGTTTTTTCACTCCATAACTCCTCGTATGCTAGGAGATACACCTCACTCAAGTTGTCTTTAAAGCTACTGTCTAAAATTTTCCTAGTTTTTCCCAAAGCTCTGACAACTTACTTTCTCCAACCCGCTTGACCCCGGAACCTTTTTCTATTCTTTTATTACTTGTTAGAAGTCTTTCTTGGCCTTATAAGAGCTCCATGGCCTCTCCGGGCTCACGTTCGTTTAGTAATGGTACTAACGATACGAAAATCTTCCAAGGTGTAACACCCGTTTGTCATGACTTATATCCCGCGTATGTTTATGATGTTAACCCTCCATAATTTCCTTCTGCAAAAAATACTCCATAAGTACGGAACGTGCTTAGCTCCTGGGAGGGCGAGATGTAACATTCTTTCCCCTTTAAGAATATTCGTCCTCGAATGTTCAAAGACTGTGAGGGGAAAACTCATTATGCTAATTCCGTAGAGTTCCCTCTGGCCATTCAGGCCCCAAAAGCATCTGCATTACTGAACCGAATTGGTATAAGAGGTAGTGTTCTCAACAATATATCGCCTCGCAATTGCCATACAGCCACTCCTTGAGGAACCTAAATATGACCCGAATTTCACTTCTGCCTTAACTTACCATGTCCATTCTTTCTCGCCCGTTGAAGGTAGTAGTCGGTCCTGTGCAATTCTTTTAATCCTGACAGAAGCCCCAATTCGTAAGCTTTTTGATTGACCTCCTGAAGTGTCTCATAAGTATTGATGGATCCTAGACTGAGTTTTTTTTTCATCTTACCGAATCCCAAATCATTTCTCTTATACAAACCTTCCCGGGGTACTTTATTGTCAGCACGAAATTTTGGATTTCACCATGTCGCTCGTCAGAATAGACTCCTAACAATTTTAATCTATTCATGATCGATGCCGGCTCACTGTTACTTAGGAGTTATAACCTCGAAGAAAGATGTTCTCCCCAAACTTATTTTAATAAGCTTGAAATGGGTTATTCACGTGAAGAGTACCAAAAGTTGAAATATTCGGTGCAAGGTATTACATTCCTTCCCCCTTTAGGAGTATTCGTCCTTGAATGTAGGGGGGTTTTATAAATAGATACCAAGTGTTACACGTCGCATTTTTTCACATTTGAATATTTCGAGTTAATGGCGGGAAGTTGAGGACGAGGTTATATTTTTAGTTTGGTTGGATGCGCAAGTCGCTTATATTATTGGCATAGAATGTTAAAGGCAAATTTGGAATTTGGAAAGTTATTATTATTCATGACTTCTTGGAGAAGCCAAGTGGTGCCATGTGTTCATTTTATATATTTGTGGGAGCTAAGTATATACAAATATATATGTGTGAACAAAGATGACAAGGCAAGGCAAGTCATCTTTTATGACTTAAGAAAATTTGAGAGATTTCTAGAAAATTGGAGAGCAAGAAAACAAAAAAAAACAAAAAAAGAGAAAAGAAGGAGCATGAGCCGGCCATGTGCATATATTATATATATATATGTATAAGTCTTGAAAAACAAGACAATTCATCATTTAATTTCTAGAGAAGTCAAGAAAGAGAGAAGGAGAGAAACATGAAAAAAAACATGAAGACCTTCGGCCAAGAGGGCTGGCCGAAGGTGGTCCTCAAAGTTGTTCATGAAAATTATTCTTCCTCTAGTTTCTACTAAATGGAAGGTTCTCTTCGACGTGGAGTGGTTGTTGGAAGAAGAAAACCAATCGTTTCGCAAAGGACAAGTTCTAGCCGAGTGAAGAAGTGAAGGAAAAGGTAAGAACTCATCTTCTTTTGTATGTTATGGATGGATATGTATATTGTGGAGTTGAAAAATGGATGAAAAACATGAAATCATGCATGCTAGAGTGTGGCCGTGTATTGTGTTGTTGTGACCGTGTGTGTGTTGTTGTATAGAAGTGATGAACTAATTGAATTTAGCATGCTTGGGTGTTGTTGTAATGTGTAGAAATGGATGGAAAACCATGGAATGTGCATGTTGTGTGTGAAGCCGTGTGTGGCTGTTTTGGAGGGAGATGATGAACTAATTTTATGTAACATATGGTTGTTGTTTGTTGCGGATTATGTGATGAAAATAAAGGTTTAATAACTCAAGTTGAAGTTGTAGTTGCTTGCGGACTGATTTGGAACGTTATGTGATTGTGGTGTGATTCCTTGTGTTGATGGAAATGAAAATGCTAACGTATGGAATCGTCGATATAGTTTATGAAATTGAAAGAAAGAAATGTATCGTTGATGTCCTAATGTAATTAAAGGATTTCGGGTAAATTAGTCCATGGTTTGGGTTGTTTTGAATATTATATGGATTGCTTGAAACGTTCTTAAATCATGTTTAAGTGGTCTCGGATTAATACTCGAATATGCGAGCATTGATGTTAGCTTGAAAGTGTATAATTGGAAGGTTGTCGAAATATGTGGAGATGGCTTGTTAATGTTAGAATATGTTTGGACATGCTATTGTTGGTTTTGCTGTTGATATTGTGGCCGAGTTCCATCCTCGGGTTGTGGTTGTTGAATTGGGCCGAGCTATATTCTCGGGACGGTGTATTTACAGAGGAAATGCTGCCGAAATTTCGGTAGCCAAGTGTTATGTTAAGATTCAGCCTTTAAGGGCTTCTAATCAATGTTTGGTAAACATGACCAAATTGTAGATTTTGGCGAAATTTTGCGAACTTGGAGCGGCGTACAAAGGCGAGAAAAGGTATGTAAGGCTTCACTTTTCTTTCTTGGCATGTCTTAGATGCAATAGGTTTGAACACGGGCCTCGGGGACAATTCCTTTCCTAGAATCCGAGATTGAAATTAACTACTATTCATTCGGTGGAATTGAATTAGAACCTGCGTGAAATGTCGGAAAAACTTCCAAAACATCCAGAACTTACACAATAGGACCCGATTACCCTAAGATCCTCACAGGTGACGTCATGAATTGTAATATATGTAAATTTGATACGCCGCCTCATTTGACCGAGGTGGGCCCATTGTTCCCGTACTTTCCTTATTGTTCCATTTGACTTATTCTTAAGTAGAATCCAATGGAAACTTTAGATCCTTGTCCCGTCGTCAAATGACAAGTATAGTAACTATACTAACGAGGATATTCTTATGATGACGATGAAGATGCTAGGTATGAGAAAATGGCTATGACGTCTATGTTAAGAATATGAATCTACCATGAATACGACTATGGATATGTTGTACAATAACATGGATGATGTCCAGGAGGGAAATGTTTACATGATAACTATGACCATGGTGATTCTATGATTAAAGGTTCCAAGTCTATGATTCTAGTGACGGGATGGGAACGTTAAGCTATTTCTTGAATTTTCAACTCTACTCATGAATACCGTTTTCCTTTAAAGACTCAAGTGTATGAAACGATGCCCTATGATCCTATTTTATATTTTCTTATGATATTACTCTCCACTAATAGCCTCGCCTTATATTAATCATTCCTTCAAGGTGAGACAAGCGCCCATAGTTATTCTATAATATAATCGGAGGTTCCCGACCTTACGTCACTCCGATGAATATATAATTTTCTTGGGCTCCCCTGCATGCTTATATGACCTATGTATATATGTATATGTACCTGGGGTGGGGGGTAGGGATACTTGGGAATTGGGAAGGAAACTATGTTTCATTGCCACCTGGTCAGCTGGCTTATCATCCCGGACGCGGGATGCCCGGACGCGGGATTTATGGGCGAGCCGGAGTATTTCGGCGCAATGTGGGCGAGCCGACGCTGTTCGGTGCTATGATACTATGATACACTATGACACGCTATGATACTATGGTACACCATGATATGCTATGATACTATGTTATACTATGATTTAACATGATATGACATCAATTCTATTTCCTATGCCTATGAAAAGAAATGTTTTTTTTTAAAAAAAGGGGAAAACAAGCATGCATGGCATCCTCCCCCATGGGGCCCTCATATGCACAGGTTACTCTGTTATCCTATGATATGTTCTATGTTTCTATGCAGATATGGTTCATATGTACAGGTCATCCCTTTACCTCACGATGTGATATCTTGTTATTATTCATGCTGATATCTTGTACTATGTTGCTATTCATGCCTTACATATTCAGTACATTGCTCGTACTGACCCCCTTTCTTCGGGGGCTGCGTCTCATGCCGCGCAGGTACACCCAGATGATCGGACGCCATTATAGACGATGTTCCAGCGAAGTTGGCATCTCCATTTGCTCTGGAGAGTTGCCGGGTCAAGAGTCCTATGCTATGATGTCATGCTCGAGTTAGAGACTTTGCAGACAGAGTCGTGGGTATAGAGTGTCAGCCTTGTAGACGGCTCCGCCAGTCAATATGTTATTATGTTTTATGTCACGGGCCCCATATGATGACAGTCTTTACTTACAAAAAAATGGAGTGTATACCATGTATCTTATTCTTAATTGATTCACGAGTTTGCATATGTAATAAGAGTCAGCGGGTTCGCTCGGCTCCGGGCATGGGGTCGGGTGCCCATCACACCCTAGTAAAGTCGGGGTGTGACAAAGTGGTATCAGAGCAGGTCGGTCCAAGGGTTGTCTGCAAAGTCGTGTCCGGTAGAGTCCTGTTTATGGGTGTGAAGCCGGCCACATTTATAAACAGGAGGCTGCGGGGCATTTAGGAATAGTTGACCTTCTTTCTGTCATAGATCGTGCGATAGAGCCAAGTCATAGGAAGTAAGATTCATTATATTAATCGTTGATTTCTGTAGGCGCCCAGAATCGACGGAGAAAGGCGAATGATGATATGGAAATTCAGAAAAGGTAAGGTTAAAGGACCGATATACTTGTTTTGTTACGTGGGCCGGGCGCCGGACGGAGGAAATAGCCATACATGCAGGCGGAAGGTGGACATCGGGAAAAGGAAAGGGCAAAACAGTCATTGTAAAAGAAAGGACGTGTTACGAAAACATCTCGGAAGCTGTAAAGTTTCGGTTGGCTCTAGATCAGGTAATAAAGGGCATACGAGGAAGTAGACGCGAAAATATCAGCGTCAAGGCATCAAATTCCAGCAAAGTTTCGAGGTTAAGCGTGCTCAGGTGGGAGCAATCCTAAGATGGGTGACCCCCTGGGAAGTGAACCAAAAGCTCTACAAATTGAGATGCAAGGGACGAATGAGCAGTTAAGAGTAACCTAAGGAAAACAAGAATATATGGATGGATGGAGACCTTAAGAGGACGCGTAAGATGAGGTGGATTAGTTCGGAAAAGGGACAGAAAGTGTGTTATAGCCCTAGAACTAGGATAGGCTTGAACAGCGTTTGGACGTATTTTGTGGGCTAGTTAGAGTAATTGAATATATGTATATGTGAAGGTGTAGGATATCCCAAATATTATTGTATCGGTGGACATGTGAATCCCAGCAACCGAAGTTACGGTACAAACCGAAGTTCGAGTGACAGCAAGAGTAAATGGTACAAGTGTTGCAAAGTAAGCTATTATTATTCTACTATAGATTGAGATTGGGAACGAGGATATGAGACGAAATATATACGGATAATGGGACAGGTACGCCCCAAAAGGGGGGAAGCAGGAGAGAAGAATGTAAGGATGAGATAGAGACAGTTGATGCGGTAATATGTTTGATATGGACGCTTGGATTACAAATGAAATCCCCTTCGTGGAAATAAGTCGGTGAGATCGGAAAACCAACAATAAGGATATAAGAATCAGGATGGTGTTTGAGGCAGTGTGAGAAGTCCTGCAAAAACCCCGAATGACAGGACACTAGAAAATGGACGTGTATGAAGAGAGCGAGGATGATGAGAGAATGATGTTGGATAATTTAAGAGATAATGCGAAGGATAGCGCTAGTTATAAAAAGGGAACTTCCCCGAGGTGCATATACGACCCTGTAAGACTAGTTGAACATTCGAGGACGAATGTTCCAAAAGAGGGGAAGGATGTTACACCTCGCATTTTTGCACATTTGAATATTTCGAGTTAATGGCGGGAAGTTGAGGACGAGGTTATATTTTTAGTTTGGTTGGATGCGCAAGTCGCTTATATTATTGGCATAGAATGTTAAAGGCAAATTTGGAATTTGGAAAGTTACTATTATTCATGACTTCTTGGAGAAGCCAAGTGGTGCCATGTGTTCATTTTATATATTTGTGGGAGCTAAGTATATACAAATATATATGTGTGAACAAAGATGACAAGGCAAGGCAAGTCATCTTTTATGACTTAAGAAAATTTGAGAGATTTCTAGAAAATTGGAGAGAAAAAGAAGAAAAAAAAAAAAAAAAAAAAAGAAAAGAAGGAGCATGAGCCGGCCATGTGCATATATATATATATATATGTATAAGTCTTGAAAAACAAGACAATTCATCATTTAATTTCTAGAGAAGTCAAGAAAGAGAGAAGAGAGAGAAACATGAAAAAAAAACATGAAGACCTTCGGCCAAGAGGGGCGGCCGAAGGTGGTCCTCAAAGTTGTTCATGAAAATTATTCTTCCTCTAGTTTCTACTAAATGGAAGGTTCTCTTCGACGTGGAGTGGTTGTTGGAAGAAGAAAACCAATCGTTTCGCAAAGGACAAGTTCTAGCCGAGTGAAGAAGTGAAGGAAAAGGTAAGAACTCATCTTCTTTTGTATGTTATGGATGGATATGTATATTGTGGAGTTGAGAAATGGATGAAAAACATGAAATCATGCATGCTAGAGTGTGGCCGTGTATTGTGTTGTTGTGACCGTGTGTGTGTTGTTGTATAGAAGTGATGAACTAATTGAATTTAGCATGCTTGGGTGTTGTTGTAATGTGTAGAAATGGATGGAAAACCATGGAATGTGCATGTTGTGTGTGAAGCCGTGTGTGGGCTGTTTTGAAGGGGAGATGATGAACTAATTTTATGTAACATATGGTTGTTGTTTGTTGCGGATTATGTGATGAAAATAAAGGTTTAATAACTCAAGTTGAAGTTGTAGTTGCTTGCGGACTGATTTGGAACGTTATGTGATTGTGGTGTGATTCCTTGTGTTGATGGAAATGAAAATGCTAACGTATGGAATCGTCGATATAGTTTATGAAATTGAAAGAAAGAAATGTATCGTTGATGTCCTAATGTAATTAAAGGATTTCGGGTAAATTAGTCCATGGTTTGGGTTGTTTTGAATATTATATGGATTGCTTGAAACGTTCTTAAATCATGTTTAAGTGGTCTCGGATTAATACTCGAATATGCGAGCATTGATGTTAGCTTGAAAGTGTATAATTGGAAGGTTGTCGAAATATGTGGAGATGGCTTGTTAATGTTAGACTATGTTTGGACATGCTATTGTTGGTTTCTTGTTGATATTGTGGCCGAGTTCCATTCTCGGGTTGTGGTTGTTGAATTGGGCCGAGCTGTATTCTCGGGACGGTGTATTTACGGAGGAAATCTTTTTGCCCGAAATTTCGGTAGCCAAGTGTTATGTTAAGATTCAGCCTTTAAGGGCTTCTAATCAATGTTTGGTAAACATGACCAAATTGTAGATTTTGGCGAAATTGGAAGCTGAACTTGGAGCGGCGTACAAGGCAGAAAAGGTATGTAAGGCTTCACTTTTCTTTCTTGGCATGTCTTAGATGCAATAGGTTTGAACACGGGCCTCGGGGACAATTCCTTTCCCGGGAATCCGAGATTGAAATTAACTACTATTCATTCAGTGGAATTGAATTAGAACCTGCGTGAAATGTCGGAAAAACTTCCAAAACATCCAGAACTTACACAATAGGACCCGATTACCCTAAGATCCTCACAGGTGACGTCATGAATTGTAATATACGTAAATTTGATACGCCGCCTCATTTGACCCGAGGTGGGCCCATTGTTCCCGTACTTTCCTTATTGTTCCATTTGACTTATTCTTAAGTAGAATCCAATGGAAACTTTAGATCCTTGTCCCGTCGTCAAATGACAAGTATAGTAACTATACTAACGAGGATATTCTTATGATGACGATGAAGATGCTAGGTATGAGAAAATGGCTATGACGTCTATGTTAAGAATATGAATCTACCATGAATACGACTATGGATATGTTGTACAATAACATGGATGATGTCCAGAGGGAAATGTTTACATGATAACTATGACCATGGTGATTCTATGATTAAAGGTTCCAAGTCTATGATTCTAGTGACGGGATGGGAACGTTAAGCTATTTCTTGAATTTTCAACTCTACTCATGAATATTGTTTTCCTTTAAAGACTCCAAGTGTATGAAACGATGCCCTATGATCCTATTTTATATTTTCTTATGATATTACTCTCCACTAATAGCCTCGCCTTATATTAATCATTCCTTCAAGGTGAGACAAGCGCCCATAGTTATTCTATAATATAATCGGAGGTTCCGACCTTACGTCCTCCGATGAATATATAATTTTCTTGGGCTCCCCGCATGCTTATATGACCTATGTATATATGTATATGTACATGGGGTGGGGGGTAGGGATACAGGAATTGGGAAGGAAACTATGTTTCATTGCCACAGTCGATGGCTTATCATCCCGGACGCGGGATGCCGGACGCGGGATTTATGGGCGAGCCGGAGTATTTCGTATGCAATGTGGGCGAGCTTATTTGTTCGGTGCTATGATACTATGATGATACTATGATACCTATGACACGCTATGATACTATGGTACACCATGATATGCTATGATACTATGTTATACTATGATTTAACATGATATGACATCAATTCTATTTCCTATGCCTATGAAAAGAAATGTTTTTTTTAAAAAAAGGGGAAAACAACCATGCATGGCATCCGCCCCCATGGGGCCCTCATATGCGCGAGTTACTCGTTATCCTATGATATGTTCTATGTTTCTATGCGATATGGTTCATATGTACGGTCATCCCTTTACCTCACGATGTGATATCTTGTTATTATTCATCGATATCTTGTACTATGTTGCTATTCATGCCTTACATATTCGGTACATTGCTCATCGACCCGCTTTCTTCTAGGCCGCGTCTCGTACGCGCGGTACACCCGGATGATCGGACGCCATTATAGATGATGTTCCGGCGAAGTTGGCATCTCCGTTTGCTCGGAAAGTTCTTGGGTCAGAGTCCTATGCTATGATGTCATGCTCGAGTTAGAGACTGCGAGACGAGTCGTGGGTATAGAGTGTCGCCTTGTGAACGGCTCGCGATCAATATGTTATTATGTTTTATGTCACGGGTCCCATATGATGACAGTCTTTGCTTACAAAAAAATGGAGTGTATACCATGTATCTTATTCTTAATTGATTCACGAGTTTGCATATGTAATAAGAGTCAGCGGGTTCGCTCGCTCCGGAGCGTAGGCGGGTGCCCATCACACCCTAGTAAAGTCGGGGTGTGACACCAAGGTATAGCTTCATCTGCGGGTGACTTATTCATATACGGCTCTCCGTGGAACCTGCTCCGGTATTCGTAGTTACCCTGTCTTATCCTTTAGGCTCATACTCACTTTTTCTTATAGCTCAGCTCTTGCTTCCCACTAATGAACTCGTATCCAAACGCTACTTTTATCCTTAGTTGCGCCTATGGTCACAAATGACTCTTCTCCTTGGAAAAGCGGGAAGTTCCGGGTACCTTGTTTTCTCCTTGTTGCATTCTTAATGTGAGGGTCGGAACATGTAGTCGGTTGTTCGCATCCTCATAGTTCTTAGCTACGTGGCTATAATCGTTGTAAGCTTTTAGAGATGACTACTCCCCCCCCCCTCCCGCTCCATATAAAGTTACCATTCCTTGGGCTTCCTATGGGCGATACTTGATCTTTGGGTAAAATCCTTATTAAATTCCTTCCTTCGTCCTCTTTCCCTGTATGCCGGTCCTAGTCGCAGTATGCTAGTAGTGACTTAAATTCTACGGGGTGGGTTTCCTTCAAATGTTTGCCCTTTACATCAACCTTCCGGTTCGCCCTTTGAACCTAGACCTATAGTCACATGTTACCGCATTTCTTAACAATGTTATATCAGTCTCACCACTTTCTCGCATTACTGGATTTCTAAAGGCACTGTCGTTATCGTACATCCTTATTTTGTGCTCCAAATGCCCTGTGCTATTCGCGTGATACGTTTCCTTGGACACAGGACCACAAATAATAACCATCATCATATTTCCTTTTAAGCTTGGTATGTTGTTGCTTCAGCGACTCTAGTCCTCTCTGTTTTTCCTTTGTCTATGCCCTCTTACATAGTGATTTGACCTTGGTCAAACAACTATCATTTATTTTCTTTTGGGTTGCAGTTGACACCCTCTAGATGGCATATACGTGTTATATCCTCTACGTCCTTAATTTAATTACCCTGTTGGTACCTCCCAAACTGGAATGTTAAATCATTTTGCCAAAAATCTCTTATTGACAATGATCAGTTTGCTTTCCATATTAAGGGTATAATCTTGCGACCCTTATCTTTTGTAACCTTGACTTATAATTTCAAGTCTGCCCCTTCTTGCGTTGGTCCTTTGCCTAACTACGAGTCTTCTCGCACTGTTATACCCTTTTCTAGTACTTGTATATGCTTCTTGTACCTACCCCTAACAACTTGCTTATCTTAGGGTCGTACTTCTCCATGCCTTACCTTTACCAATCCTTCCTTGCTTATGGCCTTGCAAAATTCCCCTATTAGGGTGCAATAGGGTTGTCATTCATGTCCCTTTAATGACCGTATCGGATTATCTTGTTGGTATGCCGTATGTGCCTTCATAGACTCACTTATTGACCTTTTTTGATTAGTGGTTTCCCCTTCTGTTACTTAGATACATACTCTCTTTTGCTTCTTTTAAACTATCTCCTTCCCATGTTAGCTCCTTTTGACAGGTATTTATTATCATTGCTTATGTTCTTAACTTCCTTTTCTACCTCATAACTTCCCCCCTTATAAGGATGTGGCTACCTGACACTTCCAAAAACTCCTTTCTGCCTATTAATGTGGCTACTCTATCTTCTGGCTATCTCCTCGCACTTACGAGTGGTTAGGCTCCTTCTTCGAGTCATTCTTTCCACGGGAGGGCAAATTTCTTCATTTTTATCACCATTCTTACTAGCTGAGCTTGATATACGGTACTCATGTCTCATGTCGCGGAATCACTATGTTCTTTAGGCCTTCTACATTCTGCTCATGCTCCTGCTGTTCATACAGTTGGGATATCGTCTTTAATAGTATAGGATACATTTGCTGCCTTTAGCATAGCTTATCTACCTCCCCTCTTGTTGGTCTTACCGTATGTGCCCCTTGTTTCAATGGCCTTGAAGTTTTTCCTTATGGAGTCACCTTCCCCTCCCTTACTGCTAATCTATAGCCGAGCGTATTCCTTAAGAATGCAACGAGTCCTTACATTAGTATGTACTTTTTTATTTTCATGATATCCTTTGTATGACTCCCTATTCCTAACTAAGCGTTTCTTAGTGTATCATTTACCTTGCGGTTCCTTTACTTCGCTCATTAGTGCTAATTCCCTTAAAATCAACTTCTTCCAATTATCTGTTCACGACCTCTGCTCCTTGAGCGTATAATTACCCGACTTTTGTTTCCCTGCCATCCTCCCCGTACTTATGATGTTGTCGTGCATGTCTATGTATCCTTCTCTTTTCCACTTTACATTTCTCTAAGCTTTTCCGCATCGTCCTATCCTACTTAGAGCTTGTTGGGCGAGTTTCAATTTATTAAACTTTTATTGCTTTTTGGAAACTATTCTTCCTATCGTGAAGCTCCGACATCTCTCCGGCATGTTGCTAGGTATATGCATGCCCTCCCATTGTACATAACCATTCTTGATATCATTTGTACTATGATACATACTCATGACATTGTTTAGTGTGCATGATTTACAAGAGTCTTCTCTTCATCATCTATCACCATGTTATATCCCGCATTTTGTGCAATCGGATAATTCAAGACAATTGCGGGAGGACAACAAGCAAGGCCATATTTTTATTTTGTTAAGTATATGAATGGCTTATGAAGCATTTAGAAGCGGAATTATTAAGAAAGGTCAAGGGCATAAAGGGAAATTCGCAATATGCCTCACGGAAATATGGAGGGAAGGCCAAGGGGTGAATTAAATTTAAATAATTTTTCATGACGTGTAAAAAATAAAAAAAATAAAAAGGAGTAGGCTTGAATTGGGCCAAGGTGGCCGGCCAACATATGGATTAAGGCCCATATGAGAATTAAATTAAAAGGGCCCAAGAAAAGATGACTTAATAAGTCATCTTAATCACTAAATTCTCTAGAATTCTCAAGAAATTTCAAGGGCAAAAACAAAGGAAAGGAGGAGAAAAACTACTAAGGCCATTCGGCCATAGCAAAAACTCCACAAAACCTTGAAAGATTGTGCATCAAAAAGTATTCTCTCTAGCCAAACAATCCATTAAAGAGTCCTTAGCAAAGTGAAAGGGGTGTTGGAGCAAGAAAGACCCATATTCATACAAGTGGTGATTTGTAGCCAAGTGAAGAATTAAGGAAATAGGTAAGAATTCATTCCCTTTTTATATGTCATGGATGTTGTGCATGTTGTAGTATACAAAGATGAATGAAATTCATAAAGAATATGGAATAGGGGTGGTGGCCGTGTATGTCCTTGTGTGTATAGGAATTATGTCTTAATTATTTTATCTAGTGTTCGGTTGTTATTGTTGTGGATGCTATGTTGATTATGGAAGTTGAATAATTTTGGAAAAGTTGTAGCCATGTGTGTATGATGTTGGCCGTGAGTTGCATAATGTATTCATGGCCGTGTATAGTTGTTGAAGTGTGGAGGAAAATGAGTTAATTTTACTTAGTATATTGGTTGTTGTTGTGTGGATTCTATATTGCTAGTAAGAGCTTAGTAATTTTTGGTGAAATGGTAGAAGTTGGAGACTTGTGGTTGAAGTTATGCAAATTGAATATTATGTTCTTACATGTATGGCATACAATGACATTGGTATGGTGTTGTTGGAAAATATATTATAAGGTTATTATTGTTTTTATTGGAAATCGGAAAGTCTTGAAGAAAGTAGTATGTTGATTGAAGTGTTAGAATGTATCTTGGATTTAATGTGGAAATTGTTAGTATGGTTGTTGTCATTATGTTGGTAGTTTGGCCGGGTTGAATTCCCGGATTGTTGTTGATTAAAATTTGCCAAGTTGAATTTTAGAGATGGTGTATTTACAGGGGAGGTGCTGCCAAAATTTCGGTAGACAAGTATTATCTTGAGATTCAACTTCTAAATGCTCTAATCAATGTTTGGTAAACATGACCAAATTGTAGATTTTAGCGGTTGAAACTTGAAATTGGAATAGCTCGAGGAGCGGAAAAAAGGTATGTAAGGCTTCACTCTCTTTCCTTGGCATGTCTTAGACGTAATAGGTTTGGATATGGGCCTCGGGGACGATCCTATCCCTAGAAATCTAAGATTGAATTTGACCCTTTTTCATTCAATAGAATTGAATCAAATGTTCTATGAACAGCTGGAAAAGTTGCATAACCATCTAGAACTTACACCGATAGAACCCGGTTACCTTAAGACTCTCATAGGTGATGCCATGGAATGTAACATACGTAAATTATGTGCGCCACCTCATTTGACTCGGCGGGTCCACTTTGTTTCTGGATTTTTCTTCATTGCTCCGTTTGTCAAACGAAAGGTGTTGTAACTATTCTAATGAGAATAATTCTATGATGATAATGATGACGATGATGAAAAAAGGAAGAGGATATGTCTATGATAAGCATGACAAGAATGATTCCATGACAAGAGCCTTAAGTCAAGGATCCCGATGCGAGTATGAAAGTGTTAAATTAGTTTTTGATCTTTAATTTTATTCCTTGGTTATGATACTATTTTCTAAGTATTTCAAGCATATGAGCCGCGTTTACGATGTCCATGATTTCGTTTCACGTTTTCTTTTAATATCATTTTCTGTTGATAGTCCCGCCTTATAATTATCGTCCCTTTAAGATAAGACATATGTATATGTACATGGGGTGGGGAAGGGATATATGGGGAAGGGAAAGGGATACATGTTTCATTACCACCTGGTCAGCTGGCGTTATCATCCCGGACGCGGGATGCCGGCAACGCAGGATATGGGCGGCCGACGTATTTCGGCGCTATGTGGCGGCGACGTTGTTCGGTCTATGACATGACATGATATGATACGATATGGCATGATATGATATGACACGATATGACATGATATGATACGATATGACATGATATGATATGACACGATATGATACGATATGACATGATATGATATGATACGATATGACACGATATGATGCGATATGACATGATATGATATGATACGATATGACATGATATGATATGATACGATATGACATGATATGATACGATACGATACGATACGATATGATATGATACGACATGATGTGATATGACACGATATGATACGACATGACAGGATATGATACGATATGCTATGATATGATACAATATGATATGATAGGATATGATATGATATGCTATGACAAGGCACGACATGATATAAGCTCTATTTGCTATGTCTACGGAAAGAAACATTTTTTTAAAAAAAAAAAAAAAAAGAAGTACAAGCATGCATGGTATTCAGCCTAAAAAGGGTATTCCTACGTGCAGGTTATTTTCTCCTATCCCACTATATGTCCTATGGACCCATGACATGATTATCCATGCTTTGTGCCTTTGCTTGGATTATTAGTTTTCATACCTTACATACTCGGTACATTATCGCATGCGCGTCCCTTAACTGTGGACGCGTTCCATGCCGCGCGAGTCGACAGGGCGGACGGACTCTGACTCTAGAGCTCGCGGTATTTGGCACGAGCGCTCCGGTTGTTCGAGCCTCGGTTCTTTTGGTACTATTTTGTATATATATATTTGGGCACGGCGGTACTCGCCCTTCCTACGTATATGTGTATATATGTCTAGAGGCTCGTAGACGTATATGTACGGTTAAATGTTTTGTACCTTCGTGGTCCTTGTCGCTGTATAATGTGATAGCAACGTTTGCTAGCCTATGTTTAAATTATCTTTTAATGTTATGTGACAAAGAAGAAAAAAATAATACGGTGATGTTCATACGGCCCACTTAGTGATAAGAATACGACACGAGATAAGAGGTGCTCGGCTACAAGTATCGGGTGCCCGTCGCGGCCCTAGTTGGGTCGTGACGGTGGTATCGCAGCAGGCGGTCCTAGGGGTTTGTCTACGAGCGTGTCCGAAGAGAGTCCGTTTTATGGGTGTGTGGCGCGCCACGCTTATAAACAGGAGGCTGCAGGGCATTTAGGAAATATGACCTTTTTTGTACTCTAGATCGTGCGATAGAGCTATGCTATCAGGTTTCCATGTTATTCTCCTAATCCTATGTTATGGTTTCGATGATGCGGTGAAGGAAAGCTACGGCGAGAAGGGGCAAGACGGTGGCTGGAAAAAAAAAAGAATTGAACGGGAGCCACCCGCCGGAAGTAGAAGAAGGCGAGTCTCATAACGAGGCTCCATACGACTTTTCATGCCCCCCCGTGTCGGCAGAGCGAGAGAGAGTTCGGCTCCGGCCCCGGCGACCACCGGTTCCACCGCCGGCGGCTCGGGCCGGCGGATGGTGAGGCCGTCCGGTTATTGACCCGATTGGTTGCCGCTCGAGCTCGTCGGCAAGATACGGACCGGGAGATAGGGCGGTGAGTGCAAAAGGCCCGCGACTTTATCACTCGAGACCCCGAGTTTTATGGATCAAAACCGAGAGGAAGATCCGCAGTTTCATAGATGAGATGCGAGGGACTGCGAGGATCATACATGCTTCGGATACGGAGTCCGTAGAGCTGGCTTCCTACGGTGCGGGATGTGGCGTTCGTGGCATAATAACCGGGCATCTTCGAGGAGCGAATGCACCTCCCCCGAGTTTGGCGAGAGTTCACCGAGGCATTTTTTGCACATTTTCTACCGCCGGAGGTTCGACGAGCTCGAGCTGATATGTTTTTGAATCTTAAGCAGGGAAATATGAGTGTCAGAGAATATAGTCTTCGCTTTAACTCGTTAGCCAGGTATGCCCCAGCCATGATAGCTGATATGGGAGATCACGTACATCGGTTTGCGAGTGGGTTGGGGCCACACATAATTAAGGAGTGCTTGACGGCTTCACTCCAGGATGGGATGACTATTGCTCGAATCCAGGCCCATGCCCAAAACTTGGAGGAACAATATCAGCTACGGAGAGGGGAGCGTTATCCAGAGAGGGGTTCCAGGAAGCGAGGCAGATATTCCGGGGCTAGAAGCGAATACAGAGGGGGGCAGGCACAGGAGCAATCTGGGTATTCAGGCCAATCAGTGGCCAGCGCACCACCTCGATTTGCGGATAGGGGATTTGATCGCTCTGCCTATTCGGGACCAGATCAGGGTACTAGAGCTTCGGGGTCCCAGTATAGAGCTGATTCCAGCAGGACAGGGCAACCCCCACTACGGTGTGCTCGGTGTGGTAGGCCACACTCTGGACAGTGTTACCGAGATACGGGTGCATGTTATGCCTGCGGACGGACTGACCATTTGATGCGAGATTGTCCGCTAAGGAATGAGGGGAGCAGAGCTCAGCCCGCCGGGTTAGCAGTGGGTTCATCACCGTCCGTGCGCCTCCCAGAAGCCTCCCCCGAGCTCCAGCAGGTCGTGGTCGAGGCAGAGGAGGGGCATCCAGTTCGGCCGGCTCTTCGCACCATATAAATGCATTAACGGGACGACAGGATCCTGAACCTTTCGCAGACGCCGCCACAGGTACACTTTCGGCATTTTCCTATGATATATGGGTGTTAAATTGAATTGTATTTTACTTTATCCTACACCGTCCTTTGTATTACTGAACGTATTAGGAATTCAGGGAATTTGGGACAAAAATAGCCATATACATAGGTACGAATACTAGGGATTGCGGAGGTTAGAGTTGTAATTAAAAGAAAAGACGTGTTACGCGGACGTGTTGAGAACTGCTAAGACCCCAACTTGTCCCATATTATGTGATATAGGCAATGTGAGGGGAGTGGCGGCAAATAGGCCAGTATTGAGACCCTAAGTGCACCCAAATTTCAAGGTTAAGCGTGCTAGGATGAGAGAAATGTCAAGATGGGTGACCCGTGGGAAGTACTATTTCGAAAATTTCGAAGGCCGTGAGATCTGTGAGGACATGTTAGACCTAAAGTGGACTTTAATGATTCAAGTTTCAATAAGTAGGACTTATTAACTCAGGGCCAGCGTTCAGAGCGAAGTTAATTGGCTTACGGCCTACAAGTAACCGGGGCTTCCAGAATGGATATGTTAAGTGACGTGTGAGGCATCTACGGAGGAGACCTCCCCAAAGTATCATAATACACTACGAGGCAGTTACCAACATTCGAGGGCGAATGTTCTAAAGCGGGGAGGATGTTATATCCCACATTTTGTGCAATCGGATAATTCAAGACAATTGCGGGAGGACAACAAGCAAGGCCATATTTTTATTTTGTTAAGTATATGAATGGCTTATGAAGCATTTAGAAGCGGAATTATTAAGAAAGGTCAAGGGCATAAAGGGAAATTCGCAATATGCCTCACGGAAATATGGAGGAAGGCCAAGGGGTGAATTCGGAATTTCGAAAATAATTTTTCATGACGTGTAAAAAAAAAAAAAAAAGAAGGAGTGGGCTTGAATTGGGCCAAGGTGGCCGGCCAACATATGGATTAAGGCCCATATGAGAATTAAATTAAAAGGGCCCAAGAAAAGATGACTTAATAAGTCATCTTAATCACTAAAATTCTCTAGAATTCTCAAGAAATTTCAAGGGCAAAAACAAAGGAAAGGAGGAGAAAAACTACTAAGGCCATTCGGCCATAGCAAAAACTCCACAAAACCTTGAATGATTTTGCATCAAAAATTATTCTCTCTAGCCAAACAATCCATTAAAGAGTCCTTAGCAAAGTGAAAGGGGTGTTGGAGCAAGAAAGACCCATATTCATACAAGTGGTGATTTCTAGCCAAGTGAAGAATTAAGGAAATAGGTAAGAATTCATTCCCTTTTTATATGTCATGGATGTTGTGCATGTTGTAGTATACAAAGATGAATGAAATTCATAAAGAATATGGAATAGGGGTGGTGGCCGTGTATGTCCTTGTGTGTGTAGGAATTATGTCTTAATTATTTTATCTAGTGTTCGGTTGTTATTGTTGTGGATGCTATGTTGATTATGGAAGTTGAATAATTTTGGAAAAGTTGTAGCCATGTGTATGATGTTGGCCGTGAGTTGCATAATGTATGCATGGCCGTGTATAGTTGTTGAAGTGTGGAGGAAAATGAGTTAATTTTACTTAGTATATTGGTTGTTGTTGTGTGGATTCTATATTGCTAGTAAGAGCTTAGTAATTTTTGGTGAAATGGTAGAAGTTGGAGACTTGTGGTTGAAGTTATGCAAATTGAATATTATGTTCTTACATGTATGGCAGACAATGACATTGGTATGGTGTTGTTGGAAAATATATTATAAGGTTATTATTGTTTTTATTGGAAATCGGAAAGTCTTGAAGAAAGTAGTATGTTGATTGAAGTGTTAGAATGTATCTTGGATTTAATGTGGAAATTGTTAGTATGGTTGTTGTCATTATGTTGGTAGTTTGGCCGGGTTGAATTCCCGGATTGTTGTTGATTAAAATTTGCCAAGTTGAATTTTAGAGATGGTGTATTTACAGGGGAAGTGCTGCCGAAATTTCGGTAGACAAGTATTATCTTGAGATTCAACTTCTAAATGCTCTAATCAATGTTTGGTAAACATGACCAAATTGTAGATTTTGGCGGATTTGCAACTTGAAATTGGAATAGCTCAAGGAGCGGAAAAAGGTATGTAAGGCTTCACTCTCTTTCCTTGGCATGTCTTAGACGTAATAGGTTTGGATATGGGCCTCGGGGACGATCCTATCCCTAGAAATCTAAGATTGAATTTGACCCTTTTTTCATTCAATAGAATTGAATCAAATGTTCTATGAACAGCTGGAAAAGTTGCATAACCATCTAGAACTTACACCGATAGAACCCGGCTACCTTAAGACTCTCATAGGTGATTCCATGGAATGTAACATACGTAAATTATGTGCGCCACCTCATTTGACTCGAGGCGGGCCCACTGTTCCTGGATTTTCTTCATTGCTCCGTTTGTCAAACGATAGGTGTTGTAACTATTCTAATGAGAATAATTCTATGATGATAATGATGACGATGATGAAAAAAGGAAGAGGATATGTCTATGATAAGCATGACAAGAATGATTTCATGACAAGAGCCTTAAGTCAAGGATCCAATGCGAGTATGAAAGTGTTAAATTAGTTTTTGATCTTTAATTTTATTCCTTGGTTATGATACTATTTTCTAAGTATTTCAAGCATATGAACTAACGTTTACGATGTCCATGATTTCGTTTCACGTTTTCTTTTAATATTATTTTCTGTTGATAGTCCCGCCTTATAATTATCGTCCCTTTAAGATAAGACATATGTATATGTACATGGGGTGGGGGAAGGGATATATGGGGAAGGGAAAGGGATACATGTTTCATTGCCACCTGGTCAGCTGGCGTTCCGGACGCGGGATGCCCGGACGCGGGATATATGGGCGAGCCGACGTATTTCGGCGCTATGTGGGCGAGCCGACGTTGTTCGGTGCTATGACATGACATGATATGATACGATATGACATGATATGATATGACACGATATGACATGATATGATACGATATGACATGATATGATATGACACGATATGACATGATATGATACGATATGCATGATATGATATGATATGATACGATATGACACGATATGATGCGATATGACATGATATGATATGATACGATATGACATGATATGATGCGATATGATATGATATGATATGATACGATACGACATGATATGATACGATATGATATGATATGATATGATACGACATGATGTGATATGACACGATATGATTCGACATGACGGGGATATGATACGATATGCTATGATATGATACAATATGATATGATAGGATATGATATGATATGCTATGACAAGGCACGACATGATATAAGCTCTATTTGCTATGTTTACGGAAAGAAACGTTTTTTTTTTTAAAAAAAGGAAGTACAAGCATGCATGGTATTCAGCCTAAAAAGGGTATTCCTACGTGCAGGTTATTTTCTCCTATCCCACTATATGTCCTATGGACCCATGACATGATTATCCATGCTTTGTGTCTTTGCTTGGATTATTAGTTTCCATGCCTTACATACTCGGTACATTATCGTACTGACGTCCCTTCTTGTGGACGCTGCGTTCCATGCCGCGCGAGTCGGCGAGGCGACGTACTCTTGACTCGTAGAGGGCTCCATCGGCGGTGTTGTAGCGGCGCTCCGGTTGTTCGGAGCCTCAGTTCTTTGGTACTATTTTGTATATATATATTTGGGCACGGCAGTACTCGGCCCTTCCTATGTATATGTGTACTATGTCTAGAGGCTCGTAGACAGATATGTACAGTTAAATGTTTTGTACCTTGGTGGTCCTTGTCGCTGTATAATGTGATAGCAACGTTTGCTAGCCTATGTTTAAATTATCTTGTTAATGTTATGTGACAAAGAAGAAAAAAATAATACGGTGATGTTCATACGGCCCACTTAGTGATAAGAATACGACACGAGATAAGAGGTGCTCGGTACAAGTATCGGGTGCCCGTCGCGTCCCTAGTTGGGTCGTGACACACCATCCCTCTTTGTGTCTAACCGTCTGTCTCTTTTCCTTAGAGCGAATCCCTTACACATAATAGTTCTTGTACATCAGTATTCTATTGTGAGCTCTAACTTATCTTCTTTCTTGTTTTGTAGAGGAATATTCCCTTGTAGCGTTTCACACTCAACAGCTCGCTTCATTATCGGTCGCGAGTCCATTCTTCTGTAAAGCAAGTGGGACTGCTGTGTTTGTGTAGCCTTCATTGATAACTTTTGTTCATTTCTGTTATGGTGAGCTTTATCTCTACTTCCCTTCAGGTTCCCTTGTTCCTTTATACTTATTTGACTTGGTTGCAATTCGCTTCATCCGTTAGTACTTTACCTCGAATTCATTCTACATTGGTCCCATTTTTGCAAAACTTAACCAGATCCAAGCTCGAAGTGGAACCTTTCTATTTTTCCTTAGTTACTCTCCTCCCCTTGGTTGACCATCTTATTCCTCCTGTACAACTCCCATACATACACTAGCATTCCTTGATTAACAAATTTCCGAAACTAAAAACCGTTTGATATTTTGTAAGACTAACTTCCGTAGCGGTCCCATCATAACGCTGGACCCGAAGGAAAGGCTGGATGTGCCAACTTTTGTAATGCTTTTCTCATATCCTTCTCATCAGTCCAGAGTGTAAAGCTAAAGTTTATGGTGGGGCCATACTCGCAGCTGCCCCTGGCGTTGTTTCATAGGGTCCTTAGACGGATCCTTCACGATAAAGGTCATAATCTCTAAAGGGTCTGACTCAATCGTATAACTTATATTCCTCCTCGTCTCTTCTATTACTCTCTAGCCCATATTGGCAAATGGGTGTTAGTCTGATATCCATTTTTGGAGCTGACCCCACATTCCTTTGTGATTGAAACCCTTCTTTTTATTGGCATAATCGCAATTCTAACGAGAAGATAGAATCGGGAATGAACTTTCCTACGTTGTTGGCTCTATCGCACGATCTAGATCATGAAGAAAAGAGGTATTTCCTAAATGCCCTGTAGCCTCTTGTTTAGAAGTATAGCGCGTTTCATACCCCTAAACAGCTCTCTACTAGATACGGCTCATAGACATTCCTAGGACTGACCGGGCTCTGATACCACTTTGTCACATCCCGACGATGGGCATGACAGGCACCCGACCCTAACAACCGAGTACCACTTGACGTGACATAATATAACCTTAATATAAGAACCTTGATCGTAATGATTAGCATGTATATATAAGACCACCGGTACACAGAAAGGCCAAACACAAGATAACATAACCTCTTTGTGAACGACAGTATACATAAATTGGCCGACAAGGCCGCAAAATGAACATCATAAAATATCATGTAGCCGCCTAAGCTATAACATGTGTATAATAAGTATAATGAAAACATGCATAACCCTGACACCCACTACCCTGTCTATGAGCCTCTAAGAGGGCGTACATATGTCGTATACATAACATGTAGACTCGATATATACCCAACTAGCAAGCTCGGCATATTGGTACTTGCTGACGTCCCGCAGAAGCAGGCGATCCTACTAAGAAGGTCCTTCTGCTCTGACTATCAGGACCTGCAGCATGAAATGCAGCCCCCTAAGAAGTGAGACGGTCAGTACGGATAAAAGTACTGAGCATGTAAGGCAGGGAAGTAATGACATCAGCAAAATATAAATGTAAACAAAGGAGAATAGTGATAACTGTAACCTGTGACACCTGAAACCTTACAATATGTCATGCATGAGAAAATCATTTTTCATATGCAAATAGATATACATAATATATATATAAATATAACATACTCGGCCCTAGTGGGACTCGGTGTGAAGCGTACCCAACCCTTTCGGAACTCGGTGTGAAACTTACCCGACTTTTTTAGGACTCGGTGTGTATATCATCTTCATCATATCATCATCCTCCCCGCGTCTGGGAAAACATCATCATATCATAACATACCCGGCCCTAATGGGACTCGGTGTGAATATCCAATTGATCAGTGGTTACACATCCACATGCCGTACCCGACTGACTATAGCGCGGCTCGGTGGATTAAAATGGTGCCTACATATATATACAAATGCATGAGGGGTCAAAGAAGTGACATTGGGCCTTTCGGAGTGACATAAGGTTGTTATACCTCCGAATATATTATGGGACACATATTGAGGAAAAGGAATGACTCAAATGATAATAGTCACATTAACATCATAAGGATCTTTCATGAAGTATATGGACGGTTTAATAGGAGTCAATGAATGACTTAGCTGGGGACGTTTACTTAATTTCATAAAAATATCAGAAATTCCGTAAAAATAGAGATTTTTAGAAAAAAAAATATGCATCTTTCATAAAATATATGTACTTCTCATAAAACACGTACTTTTCGTAAAATATATATATATATATATATATATATATATATATATATATATATATATATATATATATATATATATATATATATCGTAAAATGTAAGAAATCCAAAATAGACTCGAATGGATTGATAATGCACGCTAGGGTTTCTATTGATTCGTGCCAAGGAAAACGATAGCGAAAAACTTACATACCTTTATCTTCAAAAACGTGACCTGGAGGAATTTCCTATTCCCACGCTGGTCCTTCTATCGCACCTAAATAGAAATATATGACCTGGGTTAGTCTTTTTTTAGCTTGCATGCGAAGTATTCTAAGTGTTACATCCAATTCTTTCAAAGTTATGGAGACTCGGGCAGCATTTCCTCTGTTTATACTCCGATCCTAGGATTATAACAACAACCCAACACTAACAATCATAATCCAAACTCATTCCCATACTAATTTGTTAAAAAATATCCATTATAATCCATCATCAATACCCATCATAGATTTATTTCATATTTCCCCCAATTCGACTAAACACGAGCTAAATCTAGCAATACCAATTTATGAATTTATGTAAAATTTTGATAATGGAGGAAGAATCTTACCTTAAATGGGTTGCATGCATGAGACACCACCTGGTTTCGAGGTTCCCACTCTTATCCAAGATGATAAGACAACGGAAATCAAAAACTACAAAGCAATACGTACTTTGCGAACCTAAGTTGAAGTTGGAACCCACCAAATTGGGCTAAGGTTGGTGTGGAGGCTTGAAGGAGTATTGGAGAGGTTTCTAGAGACTTGTAGGTGGTGAGAATGGGTGAAAAATAAGTAAAACAAATAAGTTTGGGGCTATTTATAGGGCTGTGGGTTGGGTCACTTAATGGGCTTTTTAGTGGGCTTCTAGGATTTTCGTGCAGGTTCGCAACTTCTGGCAGTCCATTTTAAAATGCCCATAACTCCCTATTCCGATGTCGTATCGACGAACGGTTTTTTGTGTTGGAGACTAGACTCGATGAAATTTGGATTGTTTATTCACGCCATAACTCCTCAAATGCTAGGAGATATACATCGCTCAAGTTGGACCAAAAATCCTGTTCGAAATTTGCCCAGTTTTTTCCAAAGCTTTGAGAACTTATTTTCTCCAACCTGCTTGACCCCGGAACCTTTAGCTATTCTCTTATTACTTGTTAGAAGTCTTTCTTAACCTTATAAGAGTTCCATGGCCTCTCCGTTCTCATTTTCATTTAGTAACGGTATTAACGATACGAAATTCTTCCAAGGTGTAACACCCATTTGTCATGACTTATATCCCGCGTATGCTCAAGACGTTAACCCTCCATAAGCTCTTTTTTTGAAAATACGCCATTAGTACGAAATGTCCTTAGCTTGTGGGAGGGTGAGGTGTAACACAATGCCACTGACTCTTCAATCTGTTCCAAGAGTTAATGAATTTCCTGATGTATTTCCAGACGAGCTTCCCAGTCTTCCACCAGAACGGGACATTGATTTCCCTATCGATGTATTACGTACACTAAGCTCATATCTCCTCCTCCTTATAGAATGGCACCTACTGAGTTGAGGGAGTTAAAGAAGCAATTGAAGGACTTGCTTGAGAAAGGATTTATCACGCCTAGTACGTTGCCGTGGGGGTGCACCAGTGTTATTTGTGAGGAAGAAGGATGGCTCCTTATGGATGTGCATTGATTATAGACTGCTGAATAAAGTGACAATAAAGAATAAGTACCCTCTTTCGAGGATTGATGATTTATTTGATCAGTTGCAAGGTGCTAAATGGTTCTCAAAGATAAATTTGAGATCAGGGTACCACTAGGTAAGGGTTAGAGAGAAAGAAATTCCGAAGACAGCTTTCAAAACCAAATATGGCCACTTTGAATTTCGTGTAATGTTGTTTGGGTTGACGAATCCACTGACAGTATTTATGAATTTGATGAATAGCGTGTTCAGGCCTTCCCTAGATCTATTCGTGATTGTGTTTATCGATGATATTCTGGAATACTCTCGATCAGAGGCAGAGTATGCAGACCATTTACGTGATGTTCTTAAATTTCTCTAAGAACGGAAGCTATATGCAAAGTTCTCTAAATGTGAGTTCTGGTTGAACTCTGTGACTTTTCTAGGGCATATTATTTCAGATGAAGGTATTAGGGTGGATACTCAGAAGATTGAAATCGTAAAGACTTGGCCGAGACCCACAACACCCACGGAGTTTCGTAGTTTTTTGGGCTTGGTAGGTTATTACAGGAGATTCGTAGAGGGGTTTCCTTCCATTTTGGCTTTCTTGTGAAGCCGACTCGAAATCGACTAAGTTCCGTGTAGACAGAAGCTTGTGAGCATAGGTTTTTCAAGAATTGAAGAGCAGATTGACTTCGGCTCCAGTTTTGACACTTCCGGAGGGGTCGGAAGGCTATGTTATTTATTGTGATGCTTCAGGTATTGGGTTAGGTTATGTATTGATGCAGCACGGTAAAGTTATAGCTTATGCTTTAAGGCAGTTATAGAAGCACGAGAAAAACTATCCAACACATGATCTAGAGTTAGTCGCGGTGATTCATGCATTGAAGATGTGGAGGCACTACTTATATGGTGTCCATGTTGATATCTATTAGGACCATAAGAGTCTTTAGTATATCTTCAAGTAGAAGGAGTTAAATTTGAGGCAGAGGCGGTGGTTAGAGTTACTAAAGGATTATGATGTCAATATCTTATATCATCCTGGAAAAGCGAACGTAGTAGCCGATGCCCGTAGCCGTAAATCCATGGGTAGCTTGTCTTATGTTCAGCCAGAGAAAAGGGAGCTAGTTCATGAGCGTCAGTAGTTAGCTAGCCTAAGAGTTCAATTATTGGACTCGGGAGATACAGGGGTTACTATTCAAGACTCAGCAGTCTCATCTTTAGTAGTCGAGATTAGAAGCGCCAGTACGAGGATCCTATATTAGTCCATTATAGAGATACAACTCCTCAGAAGAAAAAGTCACCATTTGAGATTGCTAGAGATGGATTTCTCACGTATCGAGGCAAACTATGTGTTCCTGACGCTGCAGGGCTACATCGTCATATTATGGGAGAAGCGCATTACTCCTAGTATTTTGTTCATCCGGGGATGAAAAAGATGTATCATGATATCAAAGAAGTTTATTAGTGGGATGGAATGAAGAAAGACGTAGCAGAGTTCGTGGCCTAGTGTCCTAATTGCCAACAGGTGAAGATTGAACATCAGAAACCTGGTGGGTTGTTGCATGCTATTAAAATTCCAATGTGGAAATGGGAGACAATTAATATGGATTTCATTACAAGCTTACCTTGTTCCCAGTGAAAGTTTGATTCCATATGGGTGATTATTGATAGATTTACTAAATCAACCCATTTTCTGCCTATCAAGACTACTTACTCAGCCGAGGATTATGCGAAGCTTTACATCAAGGAGATAGTACGACTCCATGGTGTTTCGGTATCCATTATCTCCGACAGGAGTGCGCAGTTTACAGCTAACTTTTGGAAGTCCTTTCAGAAGGGTTTGGGGACTCAGGTGAGTCTTAGCACCGCATTCCACCCCCAGACAGACGGGCAGGCTGAGCGTACTATTCAGAGCTTTGAGGATATATTACGGGCATGCGTGATGGACTTTGGAGGTAGTTGGGATGATCACTTGCCACTTATTGAGTTCGCTGTCACGACCCAACTAGAGGGCCATGACGGGCACCCAGAGCTGGCTACCGAGCACCACTTATCATGCTAACTAACACACCCATCCTGAACAGGTATAGCTTCTCAAAGACATATATACTATGAAATGAAGACCAAACATCTCCCGAGAACATGCATATATACATAGGCTCATAAGGCTACAAAATGATGTACAAAGTATAGGCTAAAGAAGTCTCATAACATCTATTACCCACACATAAGTATCTATGAGCCTCTTTCTGGAGTGCGAAAATCATAATGACACGACAGGAGTGGCAACTCCGGAGTAGTGGAGTGCTCCTGCAAATCTGCTGAGTAAGCTTCTAAGCGTCTGCACCATTTCCCTGTCTACCTGTGGGCATGAACACAGTGTCTATAAAAGAAAGGATGTCAGTATGAACAATGTACTGAGTATGTAAGGCATGAATAATAATATCATCAAGAAGTAAGGAAACATGAGATAAGTGTTACACCTCTCGTTTTTGTCGTAGGAGAACCTATGATTTCCTAGTCGGGTATACCTTTGGAATAGAGACTCGAGCCCGAGTTTGGAGGTACAAAGTGTCTTACCACGGGTATAAAGGCACAAGCAAGTGTTCCTGGCAATTTACAGGATTAGAAGTTGATCGAATCGAATCGACGCGATCTAAACTAAACCGGAGAAGTCTACAGACACCAGTCATCATCGACGGGGCTGTCGACATGTCGACGGGCCGTCGTTATGTGGATTTAATGGGCTTCTGTAGCCCTGAATCTGCAGGCACAGGTCGACGGAGCACGTCGACAAGTTGTCGACCCGCTCGTCGAACCGCACCGCTGTAACTTTTTTTTCCAAGTATAAATATATGACCCATGACTTTATTTCTCATTTTCCTCCATTCCAAATCAGAGAAACCCTAGTATTTTCTCTCCCAACATTTTCCATCATTATTATTGGAGATTTGGTAAGATCCGATCCCCGTGAACCCGTGCTTGTGAAGAAGAAGGTTGTTTCTAGGGTTTCTTCAAGGTTGCGAAGCTTAGGAAGTTGGAGTTGAAGTGATTCTTGGAATCTTAGACCCCTCAAGGTATGCAAATGATTTCTACCCTTGTATTTAAGTTATTTATCAAGGATTTTAGTAGTTTTAAGCAAAGAGAGGGTATTTGTGGAAGTGGTAAGTTGATAAAGGTTAAGCAAAGAGAGGGTATTTGTGGAAGTGGTAAGTTGATAAAGCTTAAGATAGTAATTTGGGGCTATTTTAAGAGATGATTGAGAATAGATTTGAGTATATTTCTATATATATAAGTGTTTTTATTGTTGTTGTGGTTGATGTTGGATTGAATGGGAAGCTGAAGGATTGCTGAGCTTATAAGGGAAATGTTGCCCATAATTTGTGTTACACCCCGTATCTTCGAAGAACACTTATCAAATTTGAAACATAAGTACGTTGAGTTAGGGTTAAGTAAAACCAATTTAGAATATAAGGAGCAAGCATTATTAAGAATATTTAATAACTGAAGGGTGTATATGAGGTATACCGGAAGGTTTTATAAGGAAATGAGTAGAAGAAATGGAGTAGTATGACTTTGGAGAAAGGATGGGTAATGTTTTGGGTGAAAATTTTGGTCCAACTTGGGAGACGAATATCTCTTAGCATATGAAGTGTTTTAAGGTGAAACAAAAGCCTAAAATGAAATTCGTCGAGTCTAGTTTCCAATGCAATAAACCTCTCATCGATAGGACATTGGAGTAGAGAATTATGGACGTCACAAGTTCAGCTGACAGAGCAGAAACGCGTGCTACAGTACTACTACAGTAATTGCTACAGTGACCCGATCCGAATTTGACCCTATATAAAGGGTAAAACCCCCTTTTTTCACCAGATTTTCCCAAAAAATTCTAGAAAATTTGAAGAGGGAGTGAGGAATAAAAAATTAAGCAATTTTGAAGTGACGGAGTATTAATCGAAGCTCGGATAAATGCATAGATGTGATTCTAGTATGGTTTTGCGGTAGATTCAAGGTGGATATTGAAGATATCGCTGATTTAACAAAAATAAGGTATGAATCTCTCCTTATTAATTTTACTTTTGGTTTATTTACGAAGATAGAGTGATGAAATGGCTGTATAATAAAGTCTTTGGTTGAGAAATTGGACAGACATCACGTGGGATTTTTTATGGAATATTTTGGTATTGATGATGATGTTGTTGATGTTGGTGCTGTTGTAGTTGTTGTCTTGTTGGTATTGTGATTTCGGGCTAGGCATATAAACAGGGGAGGTGCTGCCCGAATTTCGGCAGATTATAAATGGATTTATTTGAAGGACTAAGACAAGCATATAAAGGTGAGTCTAACAATAGTATAAATTTTCTTGAATATAGATTTACGAGCCTGAGAGGACAAGCGTTGAGTAATTAAAGTTAAGGCGACCAAAAAGGTATGTTAAGGCTCGTCCCTTTCTTTCACAGGCATGATTCCTATGTTATGATTTCATAAATGTTTCCATATGTTCCTTGTTATCAAAAGATAAAAGTCTATGATTACAAGGCATTATTTCCTTCCTAATAACCCGTAAATTTTTTCCAAAATGTCCGTATTTTTCCAAACAAAGGTTTATGATTTTGTAAGCTTTTATGACTATAACGACGGACATGTTTTTTGTAATGACAACGATGATGTCAAAGATGAGAATATGTCTACGATGATTATGATGATAATGGTTTCATGTTTGAAAGTCTCAAGTTGTGGATTCAATATGAACATGAGAATATTGAGCTATTTCTTGATCCTCAATTTTATTCCTTGATAATGACTCTACTTTCTAAAGACTTCAAAGTATATGAATTGACGCCTTATGAGATTTATGACATTATTCTATGTTTTCTCTTGATGTTATTCTTCATTGATAGTCTCACCTTATAATAATTGTTCCTTCGAGGTGAGACATGACGATCATGATTATCCCATAATGTAATCGGAGGTTACCGACCTTACTCCCTCCAATAGAGATATAATTTCTTTGGGCTCTCCTGCATCTTTGCTTATATGATATATGCATATGTATATGGGGAATATGGGTAAAAGGGTGAGGCGCTATAAATGCATGGCCACCTGATCAGTTGGTATAATATGATATGATATCATCCGGGACACGGGATGCCCGGACGCGGGACATATGTGGTTAAATGGATCGGAGCTGACGCCTCGGCAACATGATATGTTCTATTTTATGTATACATGAACAAGAAATGTTTTTCAAAGAAAGCTAAGCATGCATGGCATCCGCCCTAAGAGGCACTCATATGTACAGGTTACTCTTTTATCTTACGATACGCTCTATATTTCCATTCTGTTATTATTCATGTTTTGTATCCTTTGCTATGTTATTATTTATGCCTTACATACTCAGTACATACCTCGTACTGATGTCCCTTCTCGTGGACGCTGCGTTCATGCCCGCAGGATTAGGTAGCCAGTCGGACGATCCACCAAAGTAGGGCCTCCCCTCAGCGGCAATCAGTACGCTCCATTGATCTAGAGCTACAACCCTTTTGGTATGCTATTCTGTTATGTACATATATGGGTACGGCAGGGCCTTGTCCTGTCCTTTCTACAGTTTGTACTCCATAGAGGTCTGTAGACAGTGATATGTAGTCGTGATGTTATGCAGCCTCGTCGGCGTTTATTTTGTTGTACAGTATATATGTGGCGGCCAAATCGGCTCGCGCTGTTACTCTCAGTGTTTATGTTTATATGTATGTGTTGGCGTGAGTTCCCGGTGCAGTGTCTCTTATGTTGATTGTTCGGGAGACGATGCCGGCTCGATTCGGATTGTGTATGGGCCCAGGATAGTCAGTGAGCAGTAATTACAAGTATGGGAGTGCTTGGCCAGTAGTGGTCGGGCACTTGTTATGGCTCATCAGTTTGGGTCGTGACAATTTGTTAACCTTTATTCGTATTCAAAATGATTAGTAGGCGAGGTAAATAGTCTAATTAACACCTACGTTATCTTGATTATAGACTTACGAGCTCAAGGATTAGAAGTTGGACGATTGGATACAGTTCGAGGTATGTTAAGGCTATCTTGTCTTTCTTTCGGCATGACCCTATGATATGAGCTAATAAGCGAGTAAGCGAGCTTCCATATTACTCTACTCTTAGAAGCATTAGGAGTACTTCCGTCGTTGATGTTCATGTACCCCATTTATGATAATTCTTTCTGTTCATGGGTCCAGTTTTTTGTATCCAGTTCTATGTATACAGTTTATTCATGCATTACATTCATTATATATCTATGTACATTGACCCGTGTCCAGAAGGCATTATATACGTGAATATTAGATATATGTGGGGTATGAGAAGGGGGATAGGCGTTATATATATACGCAATACCACCTGATCAGCTGGTGCACTATGATGATATAAGGATCGGGCTGCACGTACTGCAACAATGTATATGATGATGGCCACAGAGAGGCCGATATGATATGATGGGATGCCGTAGAGGCTTGACAGGCATTATATACGCACATATATACATATGACCTACATTGATAGTCATCAGCATGCAGATTAGGCCCACAGAGGCATTGTCAGTTATACAGATTTATGCAGATACTAGTTCATACAAGTACATGCAGATAGTCATTTCAGCTTATGAGTTCAAATCTTATTCATGATTCTTATATATATGTTGTTCTTATGCCTTACATACTCAGTCCATTATCTTTACTGACTCCCCGTTGCTCGGGGGGCTGCGTTCATGCGTTCAGGTACAGGTAGACAGGCAGGTGGTCTAGCTTAGTAGGAATTTTATCCAGCAGCGATCAGTGCACTCCATTTGATTCGGAGTTGCAGTCTATTTTGGTATGCCATTCTTTTGAGATGTATATAGATAGGTATGACGGGGCCCTGTCCTGTCCTTCTACAACTTTTATTCCGGTAGGGTACGTAGAACGGTTGTATGTATTAGTCGAGATGATGTAGCCTTGTTGGCTTCTATTCTTTTGTGTACAGTATATGTAGCAACCTAATTGGCTTGCACTGTTCTTCAGCATGTTTATGTATATATATGCAGATTGTTTAGAGTTCATCATGTCGCCTAATTATGAGATCAGTTTAAGTCATTTTATGGGCCCTTGATGTTTAGTAAGATTCAGTTATGAGTATAGGGGTGTTTGTTCGCTAGAGGTCAGACACTCGTCACGATACCAACTGATCAGGTGGTATTGCGTATATAACGCCTCATCCTTTTCCCATATCCCATGTATACATACTCATATATCCATGTATATCATATACTATACATAGTATGCACGAAAGCCCATGTGAAAGCTGCAACTCTATCGGAGTGACGTAGGTTTGGGAACCTCCGATTACATTATGGAATAATCACTATCACTATGTCTCTCCTTAAAGGAACTAATATCATGAGGCGAGGCAACAACAAGGAATAACATCAATGAAATCATAAAGATAGGATTATCAAGCTCATAATAGCATCATTATCATCATCATTATCATGGAACATATCTCGTTTCTATCTCATAAGAAGCTCTTAAGAATCATGAACTTTCATCTTTTGGAATGCAAGAAGGTCATGGAATATATGGAAGGTAGCAATATAAAAGTCATGCCTTAGCAAAAGAAAGGGACTAGCCTTACATACATGTATGTCCTCTTAGAAACTACTCGTTCTCCTTCCAAGCTCACAGCTCTACATTCAAGAGCATTCGTACTAAATTAGATCATTTAAAACATGCTTAAGTCTAGACTAAAGTGACTAAGAGCTAACGAAAACGGGGCAGCATTTCCTTTGTTTCAACAACTTTCTCCATATACTAAACAACTCCCATAATATCATAATCAATAAACTTCTTTAAGTTAAACACTATTCAATCCTCACAATTCCCTTTCAAAATCATCTACAACCATAGCTACAACACCATATTCGTTCTCATATAATACTTCCTCAACGTTATTGGTATCATTCACAACAAGGTTATACTCATCTCATACTAAGAATCATGACTCAAGTTAACTTACTACTCAAAATACCATTAAATCAATAATTAAGCTTCATATTCTGCTTCCTTCCCTAATCCAAGTCATTTAACCACTCAAATACTCTTAATAACATTGAATAGATGTAAAACTCACCTTTGATCATATAAAATGAACCTTAGTTAAAGATACTTTACTTGAAAGAAACCCTAACTTCAATACCAATGGATTCCTTAACTTCTACCAACCCTAGGAGCAACTTTCCCTATACAAGCTCGAGTTTACGGGGCTTGGATCTTGCTAAATCTTCACTATGGTGATCGAAATATTGAGAGGAATATTCTAGGAGTTTCTCTTTTTAGGAGAAGTGAAATTAATGAAATAAAGTCATGGGTCTTAACTTATATAGATGGTCCAAGAAAGTTGCAGAGGCGCGGTTGGATGAGCAGGTCGACGACCCGTAGACATGTTGACGGACCATCGACTTGTTCTGTTGACCTGTGCCTGCAGATCCAAGGCTGCATAAGCATGTTGATGAGGCGCCTTGATGGTCCGTTGACATGTCGACGACCCGTCGACGCTGTCTGATGTCTACAGGTTTCCCCAATTCAGTTCAAATTTCGTCGATTCGATCCGTTCAACTTTTAATCCTGTAAATTACCAGGAATACCTACTGGTACATTTGTGTATGGGGTAAGACACTCTCTACCTTAACTTTCTCCAACGAGCTTTCTTCTCTTGCCTCAAATGTCTTTGGAATCTTAATTAGAATCATTAAGTACCCTTTCTTACTTATAGGGATGTCATATACACCTTAACTTGTGTTAGTCTATTCACCGCACAACAACCCGAAATTCTGAGGTGTAACACTCTCTCCCCCTTAGGAACATTCGTCCTCGAAGGTTAAGTTCTCGGGGATTTTACAAAAATTTCGCCAGAGTTTCCCCTATAATATGGCACTACCATCCTATCACAACAACCCAAAATAATATCGCCTCACAGGGCTATAATAGCAGCAAGAAAACATGGCCGCACACGACCAACAACATTAAAAGAAAGCATTGCATACCAGGGAACAATGGCGTCTTATCTTGAACCCCTTCTGGGGTGGGAATAAATGCGGATATCTGGACTTCATATCTTATTCTGCTTCCCAAGTCATTTCCTCTCTGTTGTTGCTTCTCCACAAAACTTTAACTGAGGCTACATCTTTGGTTCTGAGTCTCCGCACTAGCCTATCTAATGGCAATGGGTGCTTCTTCATAAGACAATTTCTCAATAATTTGAACGTCATCTACCGGCATGATTCTGGAAGGATCTCCAACACATTTACGGAGTATCGACACATGAAAAACTGGATGGACTGATTCAAGTTCTGGAGGTAAATCTAGCTCATAAGCTACTTGGCCTACCTTGCGCACAATCTTATAAGGTCCAATATATTGAGGACTAAGCTTGACCTTTTTGCCGAATCTCATTACCCCTTTCATTGGCAACACTTTTAGGAATACCCAATCATTGACTTGGAATTCCAGGTTCCATCGACGATTGTCTGCATAAGATTTCTGGCGACTTTGGGCTGTCAACAATCTGTCTCTGATAAGCTTGATCTTTTCCACCGCTTGTTGAATCAATTCTGGACCTATTAGTTGTGTCTCTCCTACTTCAAACCACCCAATTGGCGACCTACACTTCCTTCCGTATAGAGCTTCATACTGGGCCATTTGGACACTAGAATGATAACTGTTATTATATGCAAATTCGATGAGTGGAAAATGTTCATCCCAATTACCTCCGAAGTCTAATACACATGCCCGCAACATATCTTCCATGGTCTGAATAGTGCGTTCAGCTTTTCCATCAGTCTGTGGATGAAATGTTGTGCTGAGTCTCACTTGCGTTCCCAAACCTTCTTGAAAGGACTTCCAAAATTTAGTAGTAAATTGTGCTCCTCTATCTGTGATAATAGATACTGGGACACCATGAAGTCGCACTATCTCTTGAAGATATAACTTTGAGTAATCTTCTGCTGAGTATGTAGTCCTGACTGGAAGAAAATGAGCTGACTTCGTGAGTCGGTCAACAATCACCCATATGGAGTCATACTTCCATATGGAGTCATACTTACGCCGAGAATGAGGCAAACCTACAATAAAATCCATGTTGATCACCTCCCATTTCCAGGTTGGAATTTCCATAGCTTACAACAGTCCTCCTGGTTTTTTATGCTCTATTTTCACTTGTTGGCAATTTGAACACTGAGCTACAAATTCGGCTATATCTTTCTTCATTCCACCCCACCAATACATTGACTTGAGGTCAAGGTACATCTTTGTCGCTCCTGGGTGAATAGAATAACGAGAGTAATGAGCTTTTTCCAAAATCTGTCGACGTAATCCTGCAACATCTGCGACACATAGCTTGCTTCGATACCTGAGAATCCCATCTGCAGAGACCTTAAATGGTGACTTTTCCTTCTGTGGAAGGGCATCTCTATAGTGACTTAACTTGGAATCTTCATACTGGCGCTTTTTCTCTTCTATGTCTAGGGATGAAACAAATGGATTGTGAACAGCAACTCCTGCATTGCTCAAATATATTAAGCGGACTCCTAGGCTAGCTAACTGATGGAGCTTACGGACTAATTCTTTCTTCTCCGGTCCAATGTCACATAAACTGTCACACCCTGATTTCGCTAGGGTGTAATGGGCACCCGACCCCACATTCGGAGCCGAGCGAACCCACTGACTCGTATTACATACATAAACTTCCGGACTCTTAGTTAGGCAAAAATGACAAGTACAATAAATATTTTTGGAGACACTCTTTTGTAATTTACAAATCGGCGAAATCGGTAATCATAGGGAATCTACTACAAAATACGAATGACATGTCGGCTAATGGAGCGCTCGCGAGACTAACATTCGGTAACCCACAACCTACGCAAAGTCTCTAACAAACGGTCGAACGCATATCGGGCATAACCGACACGTTAAAGCACTCGGGGAGCAAATGGAGCTTGCCAACGCCGCCGGAACATCTCCTACAAAGGCCCATACTCATGCAGGTGTACCGCGGCATG